>NW_010326492.1:0-9982 GCF_000700745.2 Antrostomus carolinensis
CCTGACAAGCGGGGAGGGTGAGGAGCAGAACCGAGGTGCTGGAGGGACCAGCTGGAGCTGGCACTGAAAGCACAGAAAAAATTATGGGTTTGGGTTTCTTCCTTTTTTAAAAAAATTTTTTAACTCCCCTGGACGTGAGGGAAACCAGCACCAAAAATGATTTACGCACCGCTTAAAAACAGGGGTGAGGAGCGGGAGACACCGACGCATCACGTTCCGTCACACAGGTTTTGTTTCTCTCTTGCAGAACCGCGAGCGACGTTGAACTCTGCACAAGTTACACCGTGGCTTCTCCCGAGCGCTATCGTGTCCAGCAGCACTGGATTATGTCAAAAATCTGGCATGGCAGCCAGTGGCACATCTGCTAGGTGTGGATGACATTCATTAGCCAAGGCTCTCTGCTAAACGGCCTGCCAGAGTCTCAGCAGTAATGCCCAATGCCAATCACTCGTCTGCTGCCAGCTCAAAGGCGATCCTGCTTCAGGGATGGCTTCTTTCCATGCTGGCAGGAGAAACAGAGGAAACAATGCATTTAGATGTTTGGGATGTGAGCAAGTTGCACACGGGAGCAGCAAGCAGATGTAGCAGAAGAGGGGATGAAGTTGTGAAGTGTCATTTAATAACTGCCAGTCCATCTCCATGGGAGATGGACTGGCAAGTCAAGGTTTAGGAAGGGAAAGCGTTAACCCCTTTTCCAAACCATAGGGCGGACAGCAGCGGATGCTTTTTGAAAGGAAAAGTAATGAGATTAATTCAGCAAATCACTTGTTTGTGCCCATAAAGGATACAACATCATCTTCAGCAGGGCAGAGTGCATGTCAAGACAGCCTTGGAAAGCAACTCAGGACCGTGGATGTGTCAGTGTCTCACCTCTTCCATGAGCCTAGGTTTGAAATCACCTAGTGAAGCAGTCAGGGTGGGCTTTAAGATGCCACTGTAACCAAGCTGTACAGAAGTTTTCTTCCCTGTTTTAGTGTTGTTTATTTTTTTGCAAATTAAACCCAAGCAATTTTGAAGCAGATTTACTGTGTGTGATGTCTTCTACTTCCCACGGAAGGAGCAGGTAGGGCAGGTCTCCAGCACTGACAGGGTGCACCAAGCCCAGCACCATTCTCCTGCCCACCCACTTCAGGCACGACCTGCTGCCTGTGCCAGGGAATGAGCTGCATTGACCTGCTCAATAGTCAACCTGAATCAGGTCGTCCTTCCTCTCTGGAAGTCTACCTGCTGAAATCTGGACGACCTCCCTGCTTGTGACTTAGTGGGCTCAGTGCTGGTTTTGACATCTTGGTTCACAGCCTAAAAGGGGCAGCTGCATAACTGGGGCAGGCTGGGCACTCACCGTGCTCTCTGTTGAGTGATGTGGAGGCCAGAGATGGAGGGAAGGAGCACCTGCTTGGCACTGCTACTGTCATCCTTCTCCGGGAAGAGAGGCTTCACGTCCCTCATGTCTGCTCCATGTCTACTCATACATCCTGTAAAGGTCCTTCTTCCTACAAAGGAATTAAAACACCTTGGGATGAGATGGCTGTAAAGATATTAATCTTCCCCTCTTACTACTTTCATAAAATTACAATCACCTAATGAGGTTTCAATTTGAGCCAGTATTTGGTTTTCAGTGAACCCAGGAAGCAACCACAAATAGGTGCTCAGCGACAGCTTCCCTCATCCCTCTGCCTGCCTTCCTTCAGCTTCCACTCCTACTTCTATTTCTGTTTACGTCCATTCATTTAAGTAGTGGTTCATAAAATGTGTAAAACGCTACCTACACACAGGAGCGTACAGTTCTTGCCTCACAGATGAATTTCTGTGACAGCTTCAGTATCTTAAATCTTCTCCTACTTTTGCTTGTGCATTGAAAGACCAGTAGTAGCTCACAGTGCCTTTTCTTCTTTCAGCCAGCCAAGGAATTATGGGCTTTTCCCACCCATGCTGGCCTCTCCGCACTTACCTGTGCTATTAAATCTCCACATACACCCCCAAAAGCCCTGCATCTGTGCTCCCCACAACCAGCTAGCAGGCAGCACCGTGGAAGTGCCCATCTCTAACACCACACGTGCTCTGCCCAAGGCTCATTGCACAACTTTTCCTGTAGCTGGGGGTTGTGGCTGACCCCAATTTCCCCTGCCTGGCTCAGTTGTAACCCCTTGTCCTTTTAGCCTTCTGGGAAGTCGCTCTGCTCTGGCTGCATTCCTGGTTGAGCCTTATCCACTCTCTGTTTCTGCACTGGGGTTGTCTCTGTTCTGGTTAATTGGTTGGCCTCAACCACCTAAATATCTGCAAATTCTGAGATATTTCCCCAATTTCCTACTTTTCGTGGTTTAACACTTGCTGTACTGCACCAACATACTTTTGGCACAGGCTGTGTGAATCCTGTAACACACCAGCCTCGGGTGCTGGAACTGGGTGTGTTTTAAGGGCAGGAACCAAACCCTCTCAAAGGTAGAGATGTGATGCTTCTCCCCACCATCTCCAAACGTGATACCTTTGCTTAAGTATGTGAGTAATCCCATTTGATCTACTCCAGTGCTTAAAGTTAAGCCTATTAAGTGTTCACGGAGCAGGAGTCCCCATGCAGAGGAGTCAGAAAAGAGGGGAAAGAGGAGAGTGGGGCAGTGCTCTAGAGGGAAGTTGTGGTGGTGGGATACATCACCTTACTGTCCTCCTTCTCCCCCAGGGCCGTGTTCTCCTTTGGCTGCCCCTGGTGCTCTACAGCACCAGCACCAGGCTCTCTTCAGGGTTTGGCATTTCCACCAATATCAGCTCTGTGAACACAGTAATCATTAGGACTGTCAAGATAGAAGGAAAAAAATGTATTTTAAAAACCAAAAGTTCTATTTTATTTTTTAATTCCAGGTTGGACTTGGTGGTCCTTGTGTTTGAAACCATATTGCATTTTATTTTCAAGGTGTTTCTCACACAAATCATTAAAATTTTGTTCATTGTCACTATTTTCAGACAACTATGTGGGAGAGAACAGAATTATTGCTTCTCCTACAATGAGGGCTCTGTGCAGAAAAGCACTCAAGCACATGTTTCCTTCACTCTCAAAGGATTTTAAGCATGTACTTAAATTTAAGTCTAAGTACTTTCTGGAAGAGGGAATATCTCTTAGAACTGGGACTTGATTCAAAATCTGTACATCCACAGAGCTCTGTCTCTTAACTCTTTGCTTTAAGCACTAGAAAAATCTCCTGCCTCAGCCGTACAAAACCGTGTCACACCATCTGATATATTTCTTGGCACGTGTGCATTCTAATTCACCATACTCCCATTTCTTCCCTCTTTTTTAGTTTGCTTTTCTTTGGGTGCAATGTATTACGTTTTACTGTATATACTACTACATACTGCTTGCACAATGTTTTGCATGATCTAATATTCTTTGTTCAAAACTGCAAAAAAATCTAAATAAAGACTATAGTGTGTCGCATCAGTATAGGCATCAGCTAACATTTTCTACGGCATATGGTACTTCAGAAGCCATATGTACCACTGTTTAGTGATTCTGGCAAAGAGGCACAGAATGGTGAAATCCAACTGCCAGGATTTCTGAAAACAAATATGTAAATGCTCCAGTGCTTTTGTTATTCATAACATACCTCTAACACAGCACATACAATATGCTGTTCATTCTGTAACTAGTATACTACTAAACTATATTTGCTTCAGTTCTCATTTAAAAATATATATTTTTTTTTCTTCTGTGTATGATTCCTCCATCCTTTCTTTCAAAATCAATTTAAATTGCAATTTAGAAAAGGCATTTTATCTGTTTTAAAGGATGGACTTTTGGGGGTGATTGTGTTTCTGTGCAAGGGTCTCATATCAGAACAAAGAGAGACATTATTTCAGCGGTCCGAGAATGCCAGTTATAACTAGTGGAATGAAAGCAAGAAAGGAAACTGCATTTAACAAGATCAGTTGTGCAGAGTGAAGTCTGTTCAACCAGGAATAACCTCCCAGGGAACACTGTTTGGTTGGCCCCGCTCACAGGCTAATGCAAAGCGAGTAGGCTGACAAATCCTTTGGGAATATGTTCTACGAAACAATAGTTGTGAAGGAAACAGATGATTTCAGACACATGGTCAAAGGTAAGATGGCAGCTACCAAATTCTGACCTGGCTGGAATCAATCTTGGAGAGCTGGGGCTCTGTCACCAGCTGAGGAACAAAGGAGATGCTCCACGGCCACGGGTCTCTCCCCAGAAGGGTCAGCAGCACCAACGCTGGCATCACCGACGCTGGCATCTTTTGTCCGGCAGCCTGCAAAGTCAGAGCACAGGCATTAGGGCACCACAGAGCTGTATGATCTCTCTCTCTCTCATTTGGGTGAGCAAAACTTGATGAGAATCCATCCCAACTCTCATATAAAGGTGCTTCAGACCCCATGGGTGAAGGTAGGAACACTCCTCCCAGCACCAGCATGGGCAGGTAAACAGGAATAACCATCTGATTACCATTAACCATCTCTGGCAGTGGTACTTCATGGTGCTCCTCATCTGCAGGGAGCCTGTCATCTTCTCCTGACATTTTGCTATGATGAAGTATTTAAAAATGTTGCTATTTAATATTATTTAACATATTTAACATTAACATCTTCACCGTTCACAACAAACATTTTAAAATTCCCCGTCACCACGATTGCCTCTGTCTTTCAGTTTTATCAGGAGGGTGAAACTATGGGAGCAATTAAACATGTTCACAAGTAGTTCTGCGGCTCACTCCTGCCTTGTCTGAAGCAAGGCTGTTGTAAATCACTGTCAGAGCCAGTGCTCAGTAACCCTGCAGCTCTGGGCAACACCAGCGAACCAAGCAAACCTCAAGCTGCCTGGGGAATTAAAGGAGGGGGAAAAAAAATAGCAACGCCTCTGAGAAACACTTGCCTTTTCTGACATCGCTTTTGTTATTTACCTTGTTAAAAAGAAACCACAAAATCGTGACTTCCCTGCACACCTTTTCAACAAAATACCGTCGCTCTACAAGTTCTTGAAAAATTTCAGCCATCTCCAGACATGACAACATTCCCTGAGACACATGGATGGCTTTCTCCCCAGAGATCGAGGACTGCTTTTCCTTTCTTTGCCAGTCTTGAACTACAGCATCCTATTTCAGCCAGCACAGCCTCCCTCCCCGGGGTCTCATGCCCACCACAGTCTCTGCTTAACTTTCTTCCTAACCACATAACAGACCTGTTTATTACCTAAAATCTCCTGTCAAGTCCCTACCATATTATCCTGAACTGCAAACAGTCTTGGTGCCCAAGACATTCCTTTTCAGTAGGTTTTTTGTTGGGGTTTTTTTCTTGCAATATTTACCAGGATCCTGCTTTCCTCCTATGAAGTCGAAGGGAAGACTCTTTAATAAAGCTTAAGCTAGAACTCTGTGTGCAGCCAGGTCTTTTGCCTCTAAACATTCACATTGTTCTATTCTATCACAAAGTAAAACCTTAAAATTAGCCTTTATGGTTTCCTACTTTCACAGATCCTTAAGCCAGAACCTGTTTTTTTCTATTCTGTTCTAGCCAGCAGGTAGTAAAAAAGTTGCCATAAGAAATTTTGGCTTTGAGCATTAAGAACTGCCTGGCTTAAAAAAAAAAGAGACAATTAGAAAGTGAAAAGTGGCAAAAAGCTTCTGAGAAGCCAAAAATAAAAGAACAAACAAACATACAATCTGGCTATCAAAAAAAGCCATGTTTTTCCCTTACTGCAGTAAAAAAAAATTAAAAAAGAATAAAAAAAATCAATGATGCAGCAGTCACAGAATATTCTGACAGATAAGAAGTCTATGAGGAGAGGAAAAAAAAAAAAACAACAGTCCAACACAGTCAAAAAGATAAAGTTAAGGCCAACCCTGAGAAAAGTGAAAGGGGCTGTGGTGTGAGCTGGGGGCATGCCAAGCTGCTGCACAAAAGGAAGGAAGAAGAAAAGCCAAGTGGCTCGCACCGTGCCGCCGCCTGATAAGACATTGCACTAATCACGAAGCCACGTGGGAAGACAAACTACACAAAGGGAAGGGAGCCAAAAAAAAAAGAGCCCGTTGATTGAACTGGTTCATGTACGCTGGCATTTATGGCAGAGCAAAGGTCAGTCCTGTATTACCTCTTGTGAACCCCTCTTGAATGTGCAGGCTGGTGATTTAATGGGCTAAGAATGAAGATTTATCAACGTGCCATGGGTTGCTGGCCCTAACTCTTAACCCTCTGGCAGAGGGTTTATTTTTTATTAAGGAGGGGTTATACTTATAATAGCTGCTTGCTTTATTTTAAGAGTCAATGTGATCTTGTTCCACAGAGTTTGCTGCTGCCTATCAGACAACAGACTATTTTTTTCTTTAAGCAACTGATAGCACAAAAATTACCAGAAAACCTTCCTCACTCAAAACCATCTCAACAGTCAAGGGCACGGAGAGGATGGTGAGGGGAAAGCTGGAAGGTGTATCATGTAGCTGCTGGTACATCTGCATTGTTTCTCACATCTGTGAGCTCAAGATCAGCAGAGAAAACCCAAAACACCACTAATAAAGAACATGGCAGGTACTCTCTTTCTCCATAGACATCCTATTTCTTGACCTAGGCGAGCACTCCATGGCCCATGCCAAGGCAGATACCTCCAGAGGGCAATTAGGAGCTCACATCTGCAGTCTTCCTATCAAAGTGGGATGTAAGACTGTGGTTTCCCTTGGCTGCAGCCAAACACAGCCGCTCACTCGCTCCCTCCGTCCCCAGGGGATAGGGGAGAGAATTGGGGGGCAAGGGGAAGGAGACTCGTAGGGTGAGATAAGAACAATTTAAGAATTGAAATAAAATAAAACTTAAAATAATAATGACAATAATAATAGTAATAAATTATGCAAATCAGTGATACATAGTGCAATTGCTCACCGCCCACTGACTAAGCACGGCCTGTTCCCAGATAACAATCCCAGAGGAGTGACAATCCTGAACTGAAACTGCAGTCCCAGAAGAACGAGAGCCTGAGCAAAAGTCAGAGAGGGCGAGAGACCCTGGTTAATATACTGAACATGACATTACATCACATGGAACATCCTACTGGCATATCCAAATGCCAATTTATCTTATTAATTTAAATATTCTTCGCCCCACTCCTAGATCTTGCACCTGCAGACCAGCAAAACACAAGGTCCTTCAACTTCCAGCAACAACTGAAAACATGGGTATGATATCAACGTTATTCTCATAACAAATCCCAGCTGAAACCAAAATACAGTGCTACTCTAGCTGCTAAAAAGAAACTCAGCTCTGTCTCAGCTAAAAACCAGGACAAATCTCCTCGACAGACTTGCTCCCTCTCCTAAATCATTGTCCTTGATCGCACAGCAACAGTTGCTTAAAATGGGAAGAGCAATTGGAACAGCTCTGTATTTCCACATCCACATCCTTGCATCTCTTCTACCGACAATTTTCATCGAGGTCCTTACCTCTACCCTCCTGGTCCCTCCAGCTGGAGCACTGCCTTCGGCTGCCTGTACATCAACTACTGGGTTGGTTTTTTTTCTCCTGTCATTCCTAGGAGGTTCCTATGAAGCCTGCTTTATCCAGCATATTTTTGTTTTACAAGATCCAGCTCAATTTTAAAACCCTCTCAGAGTCCTGAGCTTTCACCAGCAGCTTAAAAAAAAAAAAAAGAAGTGGACTGTGCATCCTGTTTTCACATTTAAGGTTCTTGCACGCTGCACACTTGTTTCTACATCTATGAGGTGCTGTCAGAACAAGCTTCCTCACCAGTCTGGGGTACTTAGGCACCCAAACGCCTTTGGCCACCTGGGCTGTAGTGAGCAGTGCAGCTGGGAGAGCCTTATAAGGGCTGGGAGTGGGGATTCCCAATATGTGCTCCTGCAGAATGAATGAATAATTTCTCTTCTGCAGTTAGTGCCAGCACTTGCTCTTTGCCAGTTGGCAAAGGGTTCTGCTTCCTTTTCTGAGGAATGCTTCACATCCACCTTTCTCCCCACTGAGGGGTGCCACAGAGGCTGGTGCAAGTCCTTCCAAGCATCTGCAGGAGCTGCAGGCTTGGGGAAGAAGGAGGAATCCAACAAGAAGGAGATGGTTCCTGCTTCAGGTACTCTTTTTAGCTGAAGGGGAAGAGCCAGCACATCTCTCTCCCTTACCTGAAAGTTCCCATGGGAACACAGAAGGGCTCTGTAACAGCAAATTTTGGAACAGTCACGCATGTGAAAAACTCCTGATATAATATTTGAGTCCTCAGATGTTCAGCCATTTGCACATACTGCGCGAACGCCTTATTTGCATAGGATTTGTATTTGTTGGTATTCACATTTGTAGGAGAACGCATACATTAGATTAATGTCATCACAGTTTATGGAGATCATCTGTGCCACAGTAGCAACTCGAGGCTCTGACTGCCTTCAGCACCCCATGGCACATCCTGATCCTTCCTGCCCTCCCAGAAGGACAAGGCAGGGCTACTGAGAGCTGCCACAAGGTTGCAGACATGGAAATAGCCACACTGAACCCTAGTCTTGGGAGATTATCCTGTTTACAAGGCTGTGCTAACCCTTCTCTAAACAGAGAACCTTAAAGATTGTAAGGATCAACCAGTCAAAATTGCTTAGCCCACATTTCCAAAGCTGAAGTAACAAGTGACAGGACAAGAGGAAATGGCCTCAAGTTGTGCCCGGAGCAGTTGAGATTGGATGTGAGGAAGAATTTCTTTGCTGAAAGGGTTCTGAGGCATTGGAAGGGGTTGCCCAGGGCAGTGGTGGAGTCCCCATCCCTGGAGGGATTGAAGAGTCGTGTAGACACAGTGCTGGGGGACATGGGTTAGTGGTGGACTTGTCAGTGTGAGGTTAATGATTGGACTTGATGATTTTAAAGGGCTTTTCCAATGTAGGTGATTCTGTGCTATTTGGATTTATTCTCTTATATGCTCTTATATCCCAGTCCCTGCTCACACCTTTAGTGCCTACGTAGAGACATTCAGCTGTGAAACAGTTCAACTAGGTGGTCCCTTTCTGTCTTGTAACAACATCCCTCCTTCCACAAAATGGGAATGGTTGTTATTCACTCCCTGGTTTACCATGGCACCTGGGTGCTCTCGTCTGCTAGACAGCTGGAAACTGTCACTAGAGATGCTGTTCTCACAGAAGCGTTGCTAGGCTCAGTCAGATATTGTTTGTAAAGCAGATGGAAAACCTCAGAAGAACAGCACTGCAGCAACAGAAAGCTCATTTTCTGCTAGGAAATTTTTGTTATTGGGCAATGTTTTCATCAGGTCACTTCACATCCCAGTGAGCCCACATGTCAGGACAGTCTAATAACGATTTTGTTAACCTACTTCCATTATTGAAACCCTACAGCTTTACTTCCCAAGGCTGGCCAACAGCCCCAGGTCATTTCACAATCGCTGCACTCCACAGTGGTACGGCACGGAGTGCACCTGAGAGCAGTGAAGATCAGGGCTCACAACCCCAGTAACAGCCAAAGCAGCCCCAGCTCTGTCACCAGGAAAGCCTTTCCACAGAAGACCGCTGCGTCCCTGAGCAGCTGCTCACACACAAGCCTCTCATCTTCACTTTCAAATCCGAGTCACTCTTCACACAAACAGGATCAGTTTGGTTTCCCTCAGAGGCCACCCACACCCTGAGGAGCAGCAGCAGCATCTGACAGAGCTGCCGAGGAAGCTGCACTTCGCAGGGTGCAAGGACACGGTGGGACCAGCCTTTGGCAGATGCTTGAACAGCCTGAGCAAAACCAGATCACTTCAGCAGCCATTTCGGAGAAAGTCACAGAGGTCAGCTGGCAGGTGAGTTAGATTCTTGGTGAAATGCTGATGCATTTACTCAGTTGGCTCAGTCAGGGAGTGACAGGACAAGGGGTGATGGCTTTAAACTGGAAGAATGGAGATTGAGATGAGATCTGAGAAAGAAATTCTTTCCTCTGAGAGTAGTGAGACACTGGCCCAGGTTGCCCAGAGAAGCTGTGGCTGCTCCTCCCTGGAAGTGTT
>NW_010326492.1:10102-25321 GCF_000700745.2 Antrostomus carolinensis
CCCTGGAAGTGTTGAAGGCCAGGTTGGATGAGGCTTTGAACAACCCGGTCTAGTGGAAGGTGTCCCTGCTGATGGCAGGGGGATTGGAACTGGATGATCTTTAAGGTCCCTTCCAACCCAAACCAGTCTGTGACCACAATGGACTGCAGGGCTTCATGCTGGTTTTGAGGCTTCCATGTAGCTGTTTGCACTACAATACTGCTGCTCCTCCTTCTCCCTCAAACTGTGTGTGACATATCCCACTTCAAGATACCACCCTTCCCACTGCCCCAAACACAGCCATTACCTGCCGCGTGATGGAGAGTGCAGTAACCAACCAAGAGCCAAATCCTGCACGGGCAATGATGTGTTACTGCAAAAATCTGTCTCAATCCTGATGATGCAAGTAAAAGGATGTGGGTAACACAAAGGAAGGATGCACATCTCCAAATCTGTCTTTTAATGATCTCATACTTACTCCGGTAACTGGCCAAGTAACGTCATTTTGGCAGTCATTAATAGCTCTGATATTAAGAAAGCTTGAGCATAGGTTGGTGGCACGCAAAGCCAGTAACCAAGTTGCTCTAATCGCTCCCTTAGGTGGGGAGAGCTCTCCCACCTCACAAAGTTCCCTTCCCTGCTGCATTCAACATAAAGTTCCTATGTTATGAATAACTTGTTGAAGAGAAAGGCATGCCCAACTTTAATGTGTTTTAGTAGACATGATTTCAAGTTATGCCTGTTACAAGCAAGAGTAATTCCTTGAAAATGTTATATTTGAGTGCTTCAATCTAATTTTCCAAGTGATTTATGCACTAAGAAACCTTGACAGAAACTTCCAAATAACAATCAAAATATTAGATATTTCAGAAAATTTTGTCCCCAAACCTTTTTGTAACTAACATCCTCGTGAAAAATGGCTCCCTATTTTCCTTTTTGTTGGTTCCTACTTCTCACAACATCTGTCACTATGATGATGATCTCTAATGAGCTTCTAAATTAGATCACAGCATCCTGCATTGATGAGCTACATTCAGTAACAAAGTGTTTCAGCCTGGAAGACGTGAAACATTTCCTACAAGATGCTGAATGCTTTCAATTCCCACAGCACAAAAGGTGAGAAACTGGGTTTTTTTGTTTGGTTGGTTGTTGAGGGATTTATTTTTGTGGGGTTTTATTTGGTTGTGTGTTTTGTTTTTACACATCTTATTGAAGAAATTCAAAAAACTTCTGGAATGAGACAGAGAGAGAGATTTGAGCCTGCCTGCTTCACACATTGAAAACCTTCATATAAAGATGGAGGCTTCTTCTTGATGCACAGCAGCAAAGAGATGGCATATGTTCCTGTAAGGTGGTAGGACAGTGGAAAACAGCCTAAGACAAGGCCCCAGAGAAACTTGCCATTGATTTTATGTAGATTTTAAGTTAAAAGCTAAGGCTAGTTTGGGTGATTTACCTAAGTATTCGGGATGCTGTATTGACTCAGTTCCCTTTTGCCACCAGGATCCAGCATCATGCTCCACACCTATCCACACGCACTGTTTTTTTCCCCTCTCATGACCACATTTAGAGACTTTGGTTTAAATTAAACTGGAAAAGTTATTACTAATAAGCCAAGTTTGCTACCTTGGCTCTAAGGAACTAGTTTCACAGCTCTGATCACACAGCCCTGCAAATGTATACGCACCCCAGCTGGAAATCTCTAGATGACTGGGATCTCTCAGATCCATGTTCATGTTAACCTGTCTGGAAAGGGGATTACAGTGTGTTCAGCCAGTCCTGCCTCAGGAGAACAAGGACAAAAGAAGGCTGATTTTTTTGACCAGGCATATTAATAATTTTCCACAAAGTAGGGAGCAAGGTGATGACTCCCTGTGATGACTCAGTTGTGCCTTTTGCTGGTGTTCATCGAGGTTCCTGTGGCTCACGAGAGCAGAGATTGGTAGGAGGAGGAAGAAATTATTTCCTGTGGGGGTGGTGAGACACTGGCCCAGGTTGCCCAGAGAAGCTGTGGCTGCTCCTCCCTGGAAGTGTTGAAGGCCAGGTTGGATGAGGCTTTGAGAATCCTGGTCGAGTGGAAGGTTTCCCTGCTGATGGCAGGGGGAGTAGAACTGGATGAGATTTATGGGCCCTTCTAACCCAGAGCATTCTACGATTGGTAGGGTTTGATTTACAAGACATGATTTACAGGGATTATTCCTTACTTCCTGCAGATAAGGACGTGCAGAGTTGATAAGCAGTTGCCACGTTTCAAGCTCGGAGTAGCTGTGCTTTCCTTGCAACTCCTGCCTGTGGCCAGCCTTCCACTTTGTGTCTGCAAAGCAACTTCAAATCTACCAGGATGAAATGTGCTGTGCACAGTGAACACAGGAGTAACTACTGCCATTGCCGTGCCACTCCTGGTACAGCAGGACACCGGAGCGCAGGCACTTCACAGACAGGAACGCTGCAGCGTTCAGACACAGAGTCTGAATTTGTGGCTGTCAGGACTGGTGGCAAGCTGTACTTGGCAGTCATCCCACTGACCAGACATCTCTTTTGCTGGTGTCTGAACACAAGCTCTGCATCCTAAGCACTATTGTCAGCAGAAGCAATTCAACCCATCCAGGTGAACCATCTCTCCAGTTTCTCCATTAGCCCACTGTGCATGTTTACCACCTAGGACAAGTCAAGTTTCACAAGGTGATGCCATAAGCCACACTTCAGTCCCATCTGCATACACACCTCCCCACTGTATTCACCTCTCCTAGCTGAACTCCAGAGAACTGACTGTCTTTTAACACAGTTTCATCCTTAGCAAGTGCTCAAGCGCTAGGCAGCCAACAAGGGAAGACACTGAAAACAAATGCAGAGATTGCAATGCATTCAGAAGAAGTTCTTCACTGTGAGGGTGGTGAGACATTGGAACAGGTTACCCAAGGAAGTTGTAGATGCCCCCTCCCTGGAAGTTAAGGCCAGGCTGGATGAGGCTTTGAGCAACCTGGTCTAGTGCAAGGTGTCCCTGCTGATGGCAGGGGGGTTGGAACTAGATTATCTTTAAGGTCGCTTCCAACCCAAACCATTCTATGATTCTATGATTCTTGGAAGGGAGAAACATTGCTGGTACACATCTAACTGGTAACAAGTTCCCATGCAAACTGTATTTCAAAGGGCACAACAGGAAAAAGCAAGGGGACTACTCTAATTGCAGAGCAGTAGAGTGGTCAACTGGTCACAAACGGATCCTGTTCAACTGAATTATCTGCCTGCTCTTGCCCCAGCTGACAGCATCTCCCGCTTCTTTTGGTCTTTCTGCACCAAGTACCTTTCAAAGGCCACGATGACTCTGACTCACTCCCTGAGGTGCAGCTGCTTCCAATGGTTCTCACGAGGTCAGGAGCACCGAAGCCTAAATGAACAGACAGAAAAACAAGTAAATGCTACTGAGCAGAGGGAGATGGGACAGCACAGCACTGGTAGGGAGCTGATAAGGGACATATGCACCAGAAGTTGGCTGTGCCGTGAGGCATCTTTGCTTGTGTCTAGGTGAGGTGTCCGTGAGTTGCCCAGGTGAACACACACTGACTCATCACCACTTCCAACTCAGGAAATGAGTTAGCCAGTGAATTAAACCATACCTTAATTGCATCTCCCTCTCTGAATGTGCTTCACTACAGGTCTATTTTGCTATGATGGTCTTGTAATAAAAAGAAAAGAAAGACATTTCCACTCAGATGCTGCTAAGCCATCACAGCAGGAGTTCTGCAGAAGACACAAATCCACACAGGAATTGCGTGCAGGACAAGGGAAAATGGTTTTAAACTACCAGAAGGGAGACGGAGTAGGAAATTTTTCACCCAGAGGGTGGTGAGGCACTGGAGCAGGTTGCCCAGAGAAGCTGTGGATGCCCTCTTCCTGGTGGCATACAAGGCCAGGTTGGATGGGGTCCTGGGCAGCCTGACCTGGTGGTTGTCAACCCTGTCCACAGCAGGGGGTTGGAACAGGATGATCTTTAAGGTCCCCTCTAATCCAAATTATTCTATGATTCTATGTCATCATCAAGGAAACATATTATAGGTGTCCATCCCCTAGCGCTACAGAAAAGCCTAGAGGGATGAGGCCTCACTCAAACCCAAATTATTCTATGATTCTATGTCATCATGAAGGAAATATATTATAGGTGTCCATCCCTTAGTGCTACAGAAAAGCCTAGAGGGATGAGGCCTCATTGGGAACTGTTTTCTAAACATCCCAGGCAGCAAAGGAATAGCAGAAAACAAATCACCATCTCACAGATGGAAAGCTGCAAATCAAGTGATGGGATACGTGCTGGGTGTCATACAGAAAATAGTGTTGAGTTTCACATCATCAAGCCTTCCTCTGCAATCATCTTCTGAACCTTAACAATAAGGTCAACCTTACTTCTCCAAAAACAATGGAGAGGCATATCCTTCGTACCATGAACTATTTTGCTTCTTGTTTAACTTTGCTGAAGAAAACATTTACTTTATAATGCTTTTTGTCAGCCAAGAGACCACAAAAATTCAACATGATTACTAAAATACTGCCACATCAGGATGACAGTTTAGTACCTACCTCTTTTCCTGGAACTATTACTGTATGGCATCTGCATATGTTCCCCAAAACCATTGCTAAGCATGCCACTTTCTACATCCTAATAAGCTCATCCATGGTGATAACTTCAGCACTAGCCTTGGTTAACAAAGTTATGATTTCCAAGGCACCAAAAACATGAAGGTCTTCGAAAGCTGCTTCATTTGTTCATCTCTGGGTGGAGAGACAATACCCTTCCTGTCCACGGTAGATAATTGTATTCACCGCTCTGCCAACACCACTGCTTGAAATTAAATCTGCAGTCCCAGACATAGGAAGAGAAAAAGGATCATCTCTTGAATTACAGAAAATAGGACATGAGTAATGTTCGCTATATACTACAAGTTTAACATCTTTTCAGGTGTTGAGAAATTGAGGAAAAGGTAATCCAGAGTCATGCACATTTAAATATGAGTCAGTTAAGATACACCACAACTATCTCACTCCTGTCTGAAGGCCAGAGCAGTCATAGCAATGTTAAAAAAGAAAACAACCAACTTCTCACTCAGGCAGCTGGGGGAACTGCACACAAGAATAGGGGAAGTAAGGCTGACGTATGGCAGAATTACCAGCGTGGCTCAGCTGGTGAATAACCTGGCAGGTCCGTGACTCAGCTGGCAAACACTCCCACAACCCCTCTGACAGCAGACAGAACAAGAAGACTGACTGGGGTAGAAATCACAGGTTGCTTTGTAAATTTGGGGTTTCACCAAGCACATCCTCTAGAAGGTTTGACTGGAGTTTGCATTTTGGTTGAAAAGCTTTCAGTAACTTGAAATTACTCAAAGCAGCAGAAGACAGTACTGTGACCAAGTTTAAGATCTGGCATGTCCAAAGCACATCCTATCTTTCAAGCCAAAGAACCCCCAGTCAATCAAGTTGGAAAGTACCTCAGATGGTCCAACCTCCTGCTCAAAGCATGGTAAACACCAAGTCTAGACCAAAGGGCTTTGACTAGTCAGGCCCTAAAACTCTTCAAGGGTGCAGATTTCACTCCCCTGGGTTGCCCTGTCCCAGTGGTCAGCTAGCTTTGTGGTCACAAGGTTTCTCTATATCCTGCTGCCCTCCTATCCCAACCTCAAGCACACAGTCAGCCTGGCACTCGGTCCTCTGAGTGACTCCACACCTTGCAATCGCTCCTGTGTGTGGAGAGCAACCCCTCCTCCCTTCCTCCCTGTCCCCCTCCTGGGGACCCCATATTCTCAAGCACACAGTCAGCCTGGCACTCTGTCCCCTGAGTGACTCCACACCTTGCAATTGCTCCTGTGTGGGGAGGGCAATCCCTCCTCCCTGTCCCCCTCCTGGGGACCCCATATCCGTCCACTGCAGCACTCCCTTCCCCAGCTGCCAAGAGGGGAGGTTGGAGCTCCATCCACCTCTCACGGCAGCACCACCTCCAGCCATTCCTCCTCCCATAGCTCTTACCTGCAGGCAGGTCTCTACAAAACCTCCACAAAAGGTTTGGCATCTCCTTGTCTGACCCTCCTGGTGCTACTCAGCCTCAACCCGTCCTCCTCCAGCTCTTTCTTCCACAGGACCAGAACATAGCCATCCATGTACCAGCACTAGATCTTCCTTGGGGCAGCTGGGGCCCCACCAGCAGCACCCTCTCCCCCAAGCACAGGGACAGCCAGGTGCCATCTGGCCACCAAGCCCCCACACAGCCACGATCTTCTGGAAACAGTATTTCCACCTCTCCATGTTCAGCAAGCCTCCAAATTCTCTCTGTGCTGAGCTCTGGGAACAGAACTCCCTCTCCCCAGCAGCACCAACACCTTCAAGTGATACCCAGGGTTCAGCCTTTATAATCAGGGAAAAACAATCAGGGAACACCAAACAGCTGCTGTTGGCTGCAGGTGGCCCCCAAAGCAAAGGAAAGGAGTGACCCTGACCTACAGAAAGCAGAAGCTGCATGAAAAGATAAATGACTAAATCCCACAAAGAGCTGCTGGGGATAGGAAGGGAAAAGAAAATGAAAACAAATAATGCCCAAAATGCTTCCTCAAAACATCACATGAGAAAAAAGCTACAAAAAACCCAACCTCACCCCGAAAACCTCTCCAAAACTTATAAAAGCCCAAGATAAATACTCCATTCACAAACTCCAAAACTTATAAAAGCCCAAGATAAATACTCCATTCACAAACTCCAAAACTGGAGAACCCCTCAAATTATGGATTGGAATAAAAAAAAAAGGGGGAGGGGGGGGAAGAAGAAAGAAAAAAACCCAAATAAACTGTCAAAAAACATGGAAAAGAATGAGACTGCCTTCCCAGAAAGACAAGGCAACCACAAAAAGCTGTTGAAAAAAAGCACCAGCAACAATGCCACCAGGGAAATCCCCCCTGGTGAAAAAACACAGGGGAAAATTTTGCACTCATCCCTCCCAAACTAACAGCCTCTCTAAGTGTGAAGCCTTTGCCAAGCCTCCACTTCCCTGCTGGATTGTACCCCCCAGCAGACACCTCCCCTGTCAGCAGGGGAGATAACCTACAGGAGATAAAGCAAACTGAGGAACCAACCCAAATCTCAGATGGGCTGTAAACACGTTACAGAGCACGGGCAAGGTGTGTTAGCACACTGTATTCCAACACAAAGCTGTGGGTAACGGGGTTGTTGAGCCTGGAGAAAAGGAGGCTGAGGGGAGACCTTCTCCCTCTCTACAACTCCCTGAAACGAGGGTGCAGAGAGGTGGGGGTGGGTCTGTTCAACCAAATAAGTGACAGGACAAGAGGAAATGGCCTCAAGTTGCTCCAGGGGCAGTTGAGATTGGATATTGGGAAGAACTTCTTTGCTGAAAGGGTTCTCAGGCATTGGCAGGGGTTGCCCAGGGCAGTGGTGGAGTCCCCATCCCTGGAGGGATTGATGACCCGTTCAGCGGTGCCCAAACCACCTGGTGCAAACAAGGCTCACAAGTTTCAGGCGCTGTCTGTTGCTGTTGCTAAGGACAAAGCTCTTCGCGACTGTCACTTGACCATGATTGCACGCCGGAAGAAGAACGTTGCACAGACGACTTCATGAAACCAAATTAAGGGTCATCTATAAGAGAGGACATTGCCACAGCTCTGGCGTAATTAGGACCCATCATCATCAAATACAGGAAATTGGCACATCTGCTTTTCAGGCTGTTGATCCAACAGCGGCTTGCACACGCTGTCAGGGGGAGTCCTGCTGCAGCTCCCTGGCCCTGCAAAGCTGTCTTTGCATAAATATTTACATATTTCCCCCCAAACATTGGTATAAGCAATTGTTTTATCATTTATCCTCCCAATTGTTCTTTTCTCTTTCTCTCCTAGGCCTAGGAAGACAGAATCCCAGAATTGCCTGGACTGGAAAAGCCCTTTAAGATCACGGAGTCCCATCATTAACCTCACACTGACAAGTCCCCATGTCCCTCAGCACTATGTCTACACGACTCTTCACTCTTCAATCCCTCCAGGGATGGGGAGTGACTTCATAGCACAATGTTCTCTTTCTTTCCAGCCCAAAGAGGTCAGGCTAGATAGATAAACATTAGTCACTTTTTAACCAGTATAACCTCAAATAGAACAAAAGTCCCATTTCTGTCTGGATGCAGCCTAGAAGGGGTTTGATCCTTTTCCCCTAGAGCCAATGATAAAACTGTCACAGACTGGATGGCTGTAGGGTCACAAACTGTTTCGTACCTGTTGAGGCTTTTTTCTTTCTTCTTTTTTTTTTTTCTTCTTCTTAGACTGCTCAGAAATGACTTGTCCTTTTTACAGGATGCACTGTTCTCCAGGGAGAGTTCCTGCCTACTTCATTCCTCCTTCCTTGGGCCGTTGTTTCCCGAGAAGACCAAAAAGGGTCACTACAACTCTAGAGTTGTGTTAAAATCCCAGCCCAAGTTATCCTGCGGTTCTTCTCTGAGCCAGCAGCAGTTCCCGGGGCAGAGAGGGAGTTTGATGTTTTCTATCATGCTTTTTTTTTTTTGCTCTCCTGTGCCAAAATGGATTTATTTTTATTCTGTGATTATTTGCATCAGGACAGCCCATCTTTCTTTCTTTGTTTTCATTCCTTCTGCTCATCTAAGCATAGTGGAAACAAATAACTCTGAGAAAGTGAAAACAAACAGCTTTGTGCCCCCTGCAGTGAATTGGCCAGCAGATAATCACACCAAAAAATAATGGAGCCTTCTCCACCTTTGCTGAGACCAGGAATGAGTACCAATTAGCATCCCTGGCTTGTCTGGGCAACCAATGGTCCAACGTGCACATCTTAGTGACATCACTCTGTATTCTCCCATATATAGCTTCTCTCATCCAACATTTTGCTAAGATTTAGGTTTCCTAGTTTTTGGAGTTGAGAGGGTTTGATGTTTCCCCCTCCCCGTGTTTTTGTGTGTATTTTGAGTGGGTATTGCAAACTGTTTAATGACTTTGGAAAGGAATGGTTATTCAGGAATTCTGAGCTTGCATAATTCCCAGATTTGTCTAGACAGATACTTTCCATCTGGATGATACGTGCAACACCACACTAACATAAGAGTTCCTGTGTTACTTAATGCTATCCTTTTTATTTATTCATTTATACGCTAATTTACAAAATGAGCACAGACCACGAGGCTACATCTGTAAAGGGGAAAAAGGATTTGTATGGCTAATCCTCCAGGAGGCAGCTCCTGAATAACTACTGCATGTTGTATAACTCCTGGAATCACCCTGGTTTCTCTTTCCTTTTTGCAGAGCTTGAGACTTCCACATGTTTATATCCTGTGATGAGAGGAGAAAAATATTTCTCTGTGAGTTGCCTTGAGTCAAATTCTGTTTTCAGCTGGAACAACTCAAGGGTTTGCATCAGCATCACCCCTGTCTTTTGGTTCACAGAGCTCAGAGTGTCTCCAAGTGCTGACTGGTACCAGTGACCACATTACTGGCAGCTGTTGCATGCAGGCAACTTGCTGTACTCACAGCGGGCATTGCCGGAGCTGCGAAACAAACCAGGACGCCTTCAGCTCTCTCGTTTCACTCTGCTCCTGTAGCACACGCCAGAACGACAAAGCTAGACCTTAATTAGAAAGTATATTTAATTAATCAGAACTTCAGCTGCACACACAGAGGTTTAATTCTTCCCCAGACAAAATTTTGGCAATGACTGAGTATCCTGTAGAAAGCAGTTTGTTTCACAGTTGTTGTACAGGGGTATCCTGGACCAGAACTGAATTTAATGAGCAACAAAGACCTCATGACCCTTTGTAGTCTACACAAAGTGCAGCCCATGTGGTTGCCGACCCACTGTTTGACTTTGGTTAAACCCAAAAGGTCCTTCCTCCTCCCGCTGAGGTCACCTCACCACAGCAACACAGTATTTCCCACCACCACACACCATCTTTCTGCTGCAGCTCTAACAAGTATCCAAGGGCAGGGCCAGGCTCACAGCCAGGTTATGCTGAAGTCACAGGTCGACCTTTCGCTCCAACCACTTACTTCGGAAACACGCCGAGATCAGTCTGGCACAAATGCAGATCGCCTAAGATCTTCCCAACCAGTCTGGGCCAAAAAGAAGGTGCGAGTGGGTGGATCTTAAGGGATAACATGTGGGGAAGTCATCTGCAAGTGCTGGAGAAAAAGAAAGGAGCTGTAGAATCCCACATGTGTTGTGAACTGTACTGTTTACTACTTTCGCTGCAGTACATCTTGGCAGTAAACTTACGTTCATCTGCACATTAACCTTCCACGTGAAAACTTCTGCTTCTATTGCTGGGTTATTTTTAAGCTGTATTGAAGAGTTCTGTTTTAAGTTACCATGGCTTTCTCTCCTCTTTCTTCCTTTCATTATCTGTATTTGCTGCATGCAGAAGGAAAGGATCCTCAGAAGAAGTACAAATACTCTATTTCTGTCTTGTGAATCTGCCATAGTCAAAATATGACCCCTCAGTATCAGGTGAGAAATGCCAAAACCAAAAACCCACCACCTGAATTGTAGTTCTCTGTTCATTTATCCGAGCACATAAATACCTGAGGGTCCTGCAATGGCAGAACTCATCGCTGCAGTCTGTTCCCCAGATTGAATAGTGGACAGAAATGAGACAAAACTATCATTTCTGAGAGGCAGGAAAAGTCTGGAAGGGACCAGTTGTCATTAGGTACTTCAAGAAGTTTTAGATATGCCCATGTTTCGGGAGATGCTTCCTTTACATAGCCTCTCCTAACACTGTCAGCCTTATACATACCAAGTGCATCCAAGGATGGTTTCTCCTCAGTTCCTCTGTTTTCTCTGCTGTCCCAGCCATCGGTTCATGCCAAAGTGCAAGAAACCAGCGTAAAGGAGGTCCCTGTGCGAGTGAGCTCCACTCGAGGCGGATGGGACGGTGAGTGAGGGGAAGCTGTTGCTAGTCCAGATGTGAACCCAATACCCTGAGCCAGCAGGAGACTCACTCGGTGTTGGGGCAGAGGTCTGCAGCTGGCCTTGGTCCCTCGAAGAAGGCAAGAGCATGAGGAGTCCCTTCCTTCTGCTGCAACACGATCTTATTTTCTGCACTGGCAAGCGACTGACACCCCATCCAGGTCTTTGGAGATAAGCAAGTATCTCTATGGGCACTGCAGGGAGCAGCATGAGGGTCCAATTTAAGGACCATCTCGCAGCATTTCTCTGCTCAGCTCCATGAAGCTGTTTGTCTGATGGTTTGTATACATCAGGGCAGTCACACCTCCCTGTGTTGGTGTGTGTGTAGTGAAAACAGCCCATCCTGCTGGGGCTGGGCACTGCACTCCAAGATTTACTTAGTGCTGCGGCATCGGAGGAGGAAGGGATGTCTAATGAGTTGTGAGAACTGGGAAAGAGGCCCTTGGGCTCTTGTGTGAATGAAGCCAAACACATGTAAATAGCCACAAGCTACAGCCCGGTACCTCCTTCATACCTATCTCCCTCTCATCCAACCACTCCAGCAAAACAGGAGTGATTTATCTGCTGCTGCAGCAGAAACCACAGGCTAAAAGAGGAATCTACACACTTGGAAACAAGAAAAGAGCAAACCCTGGCTACCACAGATCCCCAGCTGGCAGGGGTAGCTCATTCCAAACACAGTTGGTCACGTGCACTTGAAGTAAAATTTCCAACAGCTGGATAACATGACACGTACACCCAGGCAAGGCGAGGGCTCCTGGGGCTCGGGGCTGACTCGTGCAGTGCTGAAAGCTGAAGTGCAGCTTGTTTTGGAAGCCCTGGGAAAGCCTGCTCTGCCGTATTGCACGCCTCAGCAGAGAGAGGGAGAGGTCGGCGCTGCACAGCGTTACTGAGATGTAACGGATTATCAGCCCTCGCTTTTGTTGGGTCTTTGGCAAGGCACAGGCTGCTCAGTCCTTCATCTTCTGTTTTGTGCATCTGTGGGGACTGTAAAACTCTGCTTACCTGCCCTTTAGCCTTGCTAGCTCAAAGACATTAAGAACTTCATGAGCCAGATCTTCGATCTTCGGCTGACATAAATCACTGGACTCTTGTGAGATTTCCACTTGCATCATACCCAGGCTTGGCTTTGCACTTGGATCAGCACGGAGAAGGCGTTCTGACATGGATGTGTCAGGTCAGAGCAGCGTGCCCACAGGAAACCATCCAAAGACAGCAGGAAATGAGATGAAATCAAAGATCTCCGCCAGGCTGCTTTTGACTATGACTTTCCAAGATCCTCTTGCGGAAGGAAGAGGTTTAAGATCCTTTTTGGAGCAGTCGATGTGTCTGATTCACCTACATGGCCTGTGAGAGCCACATGATCCTTGTTAGGTCATAATCTCGGTTAAAAAACAATTCTGTTGTGTTTGTGCAGATGAAACTTTCAAGCACTGGTAGACTAAGATGTGCAGATATGGCACAAGCTAGGACTGAATTCTAACTGCACGTAACTTTGTGTATTTATTTCACAGACTTCATTTTATAAAGCTCTTTTCAGTCCTCCCATTCTAACTTCCTGACAGAGTCACTTCATCTGACTGTTTTATTTGCCCTCAGCACAACCCAAAATGGTATAGACAGGAACCAAATATATTGTAACACCAGGATATATTCAACATTAAATTTGTTCAAGGCTTAATCTATGACACACGACTGCACACGGGGAATGCTGATAGCAATAAGCCTTGCTTTTCCAATAGCCACATCACTTCAGTTCTCGCCAGAGAGCAATCCAAACAATGTATTCCTCCTTTAAACTTTAAAGTGGTTTCACTCTTTTGGCTTGCAGTCAAACCCAGTTGCTCTCTCATTCCCCCCCCCACTATCCCCAAGGGAGTAAGGGAGAGAATTTGGAAGGATAAGGGTAAGGAGACTCACAGGTTGAGATAAAAACTATTTACTAATTAAAATAAAATGATAATGATAATAACAGTGATAACAGAATATACAAATGAGTGATGCACAGTGCAATTGCTCACCACCCACCGACCAATGCCCATCCTGTGCCAACCAGCGCTCCCAGAGTAGAGACAGTCTGGAAAACCAAAGCCCTGGAAGAGCGAGCCCAAACGATCCCTAAGAGAATGCCCCTGATTTCCAGTCAACCCTAATTAATATACCAAACATGACATGATATGATATGGAATATCCAACATATCCAAATGCCAGTTTTGGGTTTTACTAATTACTATGCTTCTCCCCTCTAAGCCCTTTGCACCTGCAAACTACCAAAATACGATGGCCTTGAGCTCCAGCAGCAACTAACAACATTATTACCTTATCAACATTCTTCACATAACAAATCCTACATTTAAACTAAAATACAGCTATTCCAGCTACTAAGAAGAAAATTAACTCTATCCTAGCAAAACCAGAACAATTTTTCTCTGGTAACTCCTCTTGAATCTAAGATGCACTTTGTTTCACCTCCTGGTACAAAGAACTATCTAATTTACAGACTTATATAAATCCTGAAAGGACCGTTGTCCCCCTCCTCACCTGTATTCCCGAGAGCACTTCTTGTAAGGAGGTTTCTGAAGCACCCACACCTCTCTATAATGCCAGCAGGATGTGGAACGCTCATCAAATTAAAAACAAGCAGCAGAGCAGCGACTGTTGAAAGGAAAATGTCATTAAGGTGGGAAACCTAAGAAATAGAGATAGTTACTATGAGGCAGAAAAAAATAAAAAATAAAAAAAGAAAGAGCATCTTGGGAACAAATGGTAGGGTTCCAGGTAATATCCTCTATATAGCCCCATAAAACATTAATTTAATAAAAGCCACAAGGCCATGACAGCTTACTGCCAGTCACAAACTCACACTGACTCAGGAATAATTTATTTGGCAGGTGATGGGGGAAATCAGTAATTTCTGGGGGATTTTTGTCTTGGTAAATTGCTTACCCTCTCTGACCCCTTTCATCTCAAGTCAGAACTGTTGGATTCCAAAGGAATTTTTTTTTTTGTCATAAGGCATGAGGCACCTCTGACCTATGTTTTATCTTTCCACAGTTGGACAGCCTTATTGACTCATTGCTCTTGTGACTGACAGGTTTTTGAGAGCTCTAGCACATTACTCAGCTAATATAATGTAACTTAAGACTTACGAGAGAGAATCCTGAGTCTGATCCTAATTTGAAGTCTCCTGAGGTCTCTGGTTCTCGAGAGCCTTGTGTCTTGAGCTTTCATGCATCATAGTGGTGAAAGCAGTCCACTGTAAAGCTGCTCCAAGTAGATGTGATTAAAACAAAGCACTGGGCATACAAATACTGCAAAAAAAGAGAATAACCAATTTTATTTCAAGTCCTCTTAATCACTTATCACACAGCGTGGAGAAAACTCCAGAAAGGAAACAAAGAAATAGAGGCTAGACGTTTATTTTTAACTTGGGGAGATAATTTTGGTTCATGCAACTTGTCATATAACTAGCATCAATCTCCACAGAAAATTCACTCATCTTTTTAGCCTTCAGATAATATTTTAAGATTATTAAGCATGTTTAAACTCCCCTTGAAAATCTGAAACCACAGATGGAAAAATCTGAAAGAGAATATCCTTGCAGCATAACGTGATGCTTTCTACAGCGCCTCATGTTCACTGTGAAGGATCCAGCTCGTGCTTCGAACCAAATGTCTGCTCTATATTTAGTTTTGCAAAGTCTATTGTAAATCAGTACATTTTGGTGGTGACCACGTGCACGGTCCCAGAGCAACAGTTTGTGTCTATTGTAGCCGGTTTCTAACACAGAGAAAATGGTTAAAATGTGTATGGCTGGAACATGGATTGCAACAGCTTTCAGCTGGCTGCTGATTTAGAAACATGTTCCACATTCATCACCCCTGGCAAAGAACTCTCAGATTTGTAAAAAAAAAGGATCCCAGGAGGTTCCTGGTTACATCTCCTCAGAGGGTGACACACACCAACTTAGGGGACAGGTTGAGCATCAAACCCCAGTGAGGAGCGGTTTAGAGGGATGTAAGAAGGAAGCTGCCTGCCCTCCCAAAGCATGAAAACCTTTGTGAGCCACAGGTTTTGTTTTAATTACGAGCTTTCATTGTGAGCGTGGAACAACATATTCCCAGCATGTCGCAATCGTTTTTCTCAGCTCTGTGGGCTTCTAAGCTTTGCACAAGCCAAGCCAAAGCTGGGCCAGGCCAGGGATGTTTCTGCTCCTCTGGTGACTGTTCCACAGGTGGGCTTCATCTGGCCGTGAGAGCCCCAGAATTGCCTAGACCGGAAAAG
>NW_010326493.1:0-10688 GCF_000700745.2 Antrostomus carolinensis
ATCCCCAACATTCTGTGATTCTGTAATAAAGCTCATGCCAGGTTTTTCTGTAGGCTCATTCAGCACAGAGGTGAGAAGGTTCTTAGAAAACAATTTCAGACAGCAGCTACTTCAGAAGAGGAGAGCAATCTACAATCATAGGAAGATTTTATCC
Source organism: Antrostomus carolinensis (assembly GCF_000700745.2). Classification (NCBI taxonomy): domain Eukaryota; kingdom Metazoa; phylum Chordata; class Aves; order Caprimulgiformes; family Caprimulgidae; genus Antrostomus; species Antrostomus carolinensis. The sequence goes on from NW_010326493.1 coordinate 155, forward strand.
CTTCTCTCCAGTTCTGCCGTGCTTTTCCTGAACTGTATTTCTTAAGCGTATTTTTAATGCACCAGGAAAATCGCAGCAGTGCAAAGACTGTATTCAGTGCTACTGGGGTAACATGTTGATTTCCAGACACCACTTCAAAAGAGATGAGCAAACAGTTAAGAGAGCAAAATCTCTCTGTCCTGTCCACAACAGCCACAGGAAACAGCTTCTTCCTCTCACTGAAATTCCCTTTTATGTATTTGAAAACTGCTATTGTTGTACCTCTTAGTTTTCTTTTCTCTGAGGTCCAGCTGTTCAGATGAATGTCAATCTAAACCCAATTCCTTCAGCCTTTCCTTATAAGTATACTTTTATGGACCCTGATAATTATTGTTGTCTTCCTCTGTTTTTTCCCCAATAGGACCACACCTTCCTCAAAGTATCAAAAATTAGACAGAGCATCCCAGTTGGGGCACAGACAGCTCCAAGGGGAGCTGAAGAATTACTAAATGTTTCATAGGTGATAACAGTGGCTATAAATTGCAATGAGGGTTTGCCTGTTTTACAGCAGCATAGCATTGTTTACCCCTGTTCAGCCTATAATCTATGTTAACACCCAAATCCTTTTCTGTCACACTGTTACTTAGCTTGTCCTTCCTCACCTTATGTTTTTGCAGTTCATTATTCTTGCCTAAGTGTGGTGACTTGTTTTTATTGAGTTGCATCTTCTTAACTCCTCCTGAAGTTGTACAGTGTATACCTGTTATGTTTCATTGGCAAAAATACCTACCCACAGTAACGGTGAATAAATCAACATGTATGTTTGTTTAACAAGAAGCTGCTCTCTTCTGTAGAGAGAAGTCTAGCAAATGAAATCTTCACATCCTTTTTACTGAATCACATTATACTTTTTTATCTAGATTATTTTTCAAATAGGAGGATTCCCTGCTGCCTCATTTTTAAAAAGACAGAATTCAGAAGTTGTTATTTGAAAAAGACTAAGACCAGTTAGATTTTGTCATTCTAGTCTCACAGAAGGACGTGTAGCATTCTCAGTTGTGATATCTCTATTTATACCTAGTACCATGTCAGTCTGTGAGTAGATATTGTAGGAATCCTGTTCATGTCCTGTCCAATTTTCCATGTATTTGTTTCACTTTTTGTTTTCCTTCTTTTCTTTTCTTTTCTTTTCTTTTCTTTTCTTTTCTTTTCTTTTCTTTTCTTTTCTTTTCTTTTCTTTTCTTTTCTTTTCTTTTCTTTTCTTTTCTTTTCTCTCTTCTCTTCTCTTCTCTTCTCTTCTCTTCTCTTCTCTTCTCTTCTCTTCTCTTCTCTTCTCTTCTCTTCTTTTCTCCTTTCTTTTCTCCTTTCTTTTCTCCTTTTCTTTTCTTTTCTTTTCTTTTCTTTTCTTTTCTTTTCTTTTCTTTTCTTTTCTTTTCTTTTCTTTTCTTTTCTTTTCTTTTCTTTTCTTTTCTTTTCTTTTCTTTTCTTTTCTTTTCTTTTCTTTTCTTTTCTTTTCTTCTCTTTTCTTCTCTTCTCTTTTCTTTTCTTCTCTTCTCTTCTCTTCCCCTTTCTTTTCTCTCCTTTCCTCTCCTTTCCTTTCCTTTCCTTTCCTTTCCTTTCCTTTCCTTTCCTTTCCTTTCCTTTCCTTTCTCCTCCTTTCTTTTCTTTTCTTCTCTTTTATCCTCTTTTCTCTTTTATTTTCTTTTCTTTTCTCATAAGCATGTAGAAAAATGATGGAATTTTTTGTCCATTCACCAAATTTCCCCTCACCAAAATACAAATTCAGACACAGAAGGAGAGAAACAATGACAAATAAGAGTGAAATTACCCAGGAAGAAGAAACAACTTCCTTCGAGAAGTTAAGGATATTATTTTCAAGTAATGCTAACAAGCTCAAATTTTTTTTCAGATTCCTTCCCAATACTTAATTTGTTCATATGTTTCCCATTTGATCAAATATTTTGTGTAGGCACAAGTAGTGCAAATCTCTGCTCAACATAACAAACATGTTATCTTATGTTTAAGGGCAGTTAATGACAAAACAAGGGGAAATGGGTTTAAACTGAAAGAGGGGAGGTTTAGATGAGATATTAGGAAGAAATTCTTTGGTGTGAGGGTGGTCAGACACTGGAACAGGTTGGCCAGAGAAGCTGTGGCTGCTCCTCCCTGGAAGTGTTTGTGGCCAGGCTGGATGAGGCTTTGAGCAACCTGGTCTAGTGGAAGGTGTCCCTGCTGATGGCAGGGGGGTTGGAACTGGATGAGCTTTAAGGTCCCTTCCAACCCAAACCATTCTATGGTTCTATGATTCTATGTCCTGCTGGTTCAGGTAAGGTGCCATTCCCCACACTCACAGTAACGGGCAGAAATTCTTTCTCTCCCACTCCCTCTCCAGGCAAGCAAACATTGCTCTTCTGCTCACTCAGGTTGATTACAGAAATCTTTGCTTATATGCAGCAAACCAGTTTTTCTCCTTTGTAATTTAGCTAATTTGTTGCTCCTCCTCGATTACATGATTTACCTGCAGATCAATATGCTATCTCTCTCCTCTCTCCAATTGCTGTTTTTTACAGAATAAGCACAATTTTTTTTTTTTGGATTGCTGTTTTTTACAGAATAAGCACATTTTTTTTGTGTGTGTGTGTGTAAAAGGACTGAAGGGACAGGGAATTCTGCAATTTAAATGTCATACTTTCTCCCACTGGGTACTTCAATTTTACAGATATTAGTTGTTATAATTAACAGTGAATATTATGAGGACTCTACAATATTAGTGGCTTTCAATAGTGATATTTAGCAAGTTCTTTCTCTCATTGGCTCTCCCTCTGTGCCTTTATATTTGATGCCTAAGTGCCTGCAAGGAAATCATTATTTTCTGTTAGATGTTTAATCACAAACCTTGCAAGGAAATTTGCTGTTTTCCAAACAGTGCAGAACTAACTTCATTACCACAGTGACACGCTAGATACACTTGTCAGCTCTGAAGTCCCATCTTCTTAAAAGTCCCTAGCCTATATTCCCTTTGTAAAAGATTTATTTTCAAATAATACAATAGCCTGATTTACTATCTCCATCTTTCCTCCAGAGCCTTTCTTGCTGAATGTGATAGGTTATGGGAAACAGGGTAAGTTGCACAGAAATACACTTGGTGCCTGCAGTGAAAGGGTTCTTGCAGCAGTGGTTCTGGTTTCTTTGTGGTCAGATCCTCAGCCTCCTTTGAAGTCAGCACCAATGTACAAGGAGGGTCTGGAGCTCTGTCCAGGGAGGGACAGCAGTCTTGCTTCTCTGCAGAGCTGCCTCACCTCAGCCTCAGGGAAGTCAACAGGAGCTGCAGGAGTGCAGCACCTGTGAAAATGCAGCATCTTTGGCAACTTTTTAGCAGGTTTCTTTCAACAACCTCAAAGTTGTTAAGGTACTAGAGACAGTGCTGGGGAAAAGCAACCAGATACTGAGTCAGCTGTAGCTTCAGACTTCTCAGATATCTGGACTGGATGAGTCTACACCTGGAACTAAATATTTCAAGCATTTCCTGACTCCTACTTCTGTTCACTGATCATTAGGTGTCACCATATAAGGTGTTACCTCAGAGTTCAGTCACACAAGTATCTGAGCGAAGAAGAAAATTAATTTTCTCCCTGCAAAGCAGACTTCTAATGAGGTATTGGTCCTGTGTTTAAAGCTAATTGCTTTGAACACAAGAGCAATATTCATCTTGTTAGACTTGCTGAAGATCTAAGTTTAGTTTCTATAGGCTCTATGATCTCAGTAAGTCATTTGATCTTGCCACACTGCCTCTCCACTCTCAAACAAGGCGATATTAGCACACTTACTTTGTGCTCTAATTCTGCGTGCTCAAGGGCAGGATCTCTGTGTCAATAAACATGCACAGAGTGTTTAGCACAAAAGGTTCTGTTGGTCAAGCTCTTCAGCACTTACTGCAATATGTAATATATGTACTGTAATTTACAGGAAGAAATTACAAGCCCAGTATTTAGAGAGTGTACTTCATTCCTTTCTATCTTCTGAAAGACTGGAGAAAGACTTAGAAAAATGGAAGTGAATTTTAAGATACAGGATGTGCAGGTGGTGTAATCACTGGTGTCACTCGGGAGCTGCCAACAAGCTCCTTCATTACAATTAGCAAGCTCGGTTTCCCCTGAGGCCGAAGGATACGTGCAGCACACCCCAGGCCCCGCTACCAACCTGACTGTACAGCACAGCACAAGCCTGCACCTTCTCAGGTTAACTGTTCTGTGGATCACTAACTTGCTAACACACAACCATCTTCTGGTTAGGATAACTGCAGAAGGATGTGTGGATGTGAATCCTCACGAGACCTCATGTACACCTCCAGTTCTCTGCAAGAATGCACTTGGAAAGAATGAATGCATACCAGAAAAAGTAATGAACTGAATCAAGGAGTGAAAATGAAGTAAGGCAGGTAAGAAAAACTGGTTTTCATCATCTTTGTATGTAAAGCTTTCAGATTAAGAAAATTGCTGTTTAAAAGCAATTAATTGCTGCTCTAAGTGTAACTGAGTACTTGTAATAAACTGTAAAGGAAGCAAATGTTTGTATAACACACAGCTATAACATATCTGTATAACACATATGCTCACATACCTGTTTCAAGTCCCTTTCTCAGCGTCCCTTCTGATGCTTATAGTGTTGTGTTGCACTTTCTGGTACATATGGTGTCTTCATCACAAAGGTGATGTCACCTGACTGTAATTGTCCAGATCTCCCCTGCAGGAATTCAGCCCTACAGCTATATTCAGAACAATAAAAATGTGTGAATTAAAAATACAACTTTGCTCTTTTTTTTGTGATAACAAAACACATACTTTTCTTTCCCTTTTATTTTTTTTTCCTAAAATAAAGATGAGAAAGATGAAAACATCATTGGATTATCTGAGCCTTCTATACATCATTCATAAAGATTGCAAATTGTAGAAAGGACAGTGCTGCATACGTGATTTTTTTGCCTCATTCTGGTTCTTTATCATAGAATCCCAGACTGGTTTGGAAAGGACCTTAAAGCTCATCCAGTTCCAACCCCCCTGCCAGCAGCAGGGACACCTTCCACTAGACCAGGTTGCTCAAAGCCTCATCCAGCCTGGCCTTCAACACTTCCAGGGAGGAGCAGCCACAGCTTCTCTGGGCAACCTGTTCCAGTGTCTGACCACCCTCACAGTGAAGAACTTCTTCCTAATATCTCATCTAAACCTCCCCTCTTTCAGCTTAAACCCATTTCCCCTTGTTTTGTCATTAACTGCCCTTATGAAAAGTCCTTCCCCAGCTTGCTTGTAAACCCCATTCAGGTACTGGGAGGCCGCTATAAGATCTCCTCGGAGCCTTCTCTTCTCCAGGCTGAACAGCCCCAACTCTTTCAGCCTGTCCTCATAGGAGCAGTTTAACAGAAAATCTTTATTTTTGTATGACCTGCAAATACTGCTATTGAAACAGTTTATCAAAACCAGAGATTTGTTTTCTCTCTGTGCAGAATTCATCACATATTTATGTGTTACATGAAGTAACAGTTTAATACTGTAAATACATCTGCAAGCTGTAATGCTGCTGTTGGCTCCTACAGAAGCTTCTAAAAGTTTTACATAAGTCACCCTCAGATTTCATGTGTGTTATACATACAGGACAGCAGCTGAGGCTGGTTCAGAAGATCTGTTGGAAAATGAGAGCAACAAAGCTATTCACCCCACTGCAGAGTTATCTATCTTCTGCAAGTTGTTTCAGGACATACTTCTGGAACCCTTTATTTGTGACCATATTTCCTTTTTAACTTTGACCCCACTGAACACTTGTTTTTTTTCTCATGGCTCTCCCTGTGGTACTGGGAAATAAGAATTAAGTAGCATCAGTCTGGCTTTGCACAGCTGCAACTGTCAATGAATTGCCAGGTAATACAGTTCCAACTACCTTGGCACAACCCCCCCCTTCCAGGCAGTTCACCTCTCATTAGTATTATCCAGTAACAATAGTACTTACAGGTCTCTGCTTAGATTGAGTGCTAATTGTACCAGGCATTTTCTCTGATTAAACCATTTTTATGTATATATAAACTGTTCTGATGATGTTGTTGATCCAGGATAAGAGATTCCTACCCTCAGCCTTTGTCACAACTTCTTCTCTTTTGCTCCCTCCACTTTGCCCTTTCAACTAATTTCTCTTATCATTCCTTCCTTCAGTTCTGTAAAATTATTCTAGTTTAAAACAAACAAAAACCCAAACGCTCTCACAAAACGCACTGTTTAATATTACTGCCTCATTATTGAGTTGGGGAACCAAGACGTGGAGAGATTAAGTGACTACCCAGAGGAAAAGGAGGAAGGATGCAGGAAGAAAATTTAGTTCCTCTGAGTCACAGTTCAGCATCTTAAATAGAAACCTTCTTTGTTCTGACTTCACCTTACCTCTGAGCGTTACCCCATCTCTTTATGCTCAAACTTTCCTCTTCTAGACTGTCTCTCTTCTGATTTCAAAGGGTGACTTGTCACACAGGACAGGCACGAAGGAGATTAAGGGGTTGTTCTAGGCTTTTCATCTCTGGAATTTTTCTCCACTGCCACTGCTACAAGCTACAGTGAAAATGATGTCCTGGAAACACAGCTTTCCCTTCACTGTCAAAGGTTTTTTTTTCCCTGTATCATATTTGTTCGGTGTACTGTTTGTTTGCTAGCTCCTGTCTGGCAAGCTTTGTCTACCTGCTTTGTGCATAAATGTCAGGGATAATTCTGAAGGTTCAGCATGACTGTCAGTTGGCTACCTGCCATGTTGGTCTTTAGGATTTAACTTCCCATCGACAAAATTGCATGTATTTATTAATTTGTATTTTAAAAGTTCCTGTGCCTAGAGACTGTAGATGCACAACCAAAAGGTTTGAGCCAACTGTAAATACACATTGCCTGAATTAATGTCCACTAATGGAAGCCCTTCTTAACCAACCTCAACTAACACACTAAACCCTCCCACATCTATAAATTCCTCCACGCTCTTAAACAAAGTCTGGAGAAAGGATACAGTCTCCTGTGTGATCCACGGGTGGAAAAACATAGAAGCTGGCAGTCTAGTAAGGAACTGGATTCCAGGATCAAGTAGTGCACACTGCCCATTTTCAGTCAGATTAGCACCAACTGTAATTTTTTTGTCTCCTTTGCCTGAGGCAGCGAGTCCTCTGTTGTGTTTTTACCACATGAAGCTATATACTATAAAATATCTTCATAGTTAACAATCTAATTAAAAAAAACCCCTATGCTCAGAACCTAAAGTTCACTTGATTTCTAAAAAAACCCACACGAACTCAGGTATTAATGCACAGAAGAGGTGGTTTAACCTTGGTAGACAGCTCAGCACCACACAGCTGCTTGCTCACTTCTCCCCAAGCAGGACTGGGGGTAGAGTCAGAGGGGTAAAAATGGGAAAACTTGTGTACTAACATAAAGAGAGTTTAATGATTTTTTAAAAAAAGTGGAGGAAAAAAAGACAAATAACAAAGAGAGGGGGAGACAACAAAACAAAACCAAGAAAAACAAATGATGCAAAAGAAAAGATTTGCTCATGACCAACTGACCAATGCCCAGCCAGTCCTGGAGCAACAACAGCCCATAGCAACTTCCCCCCTCCCAGTTTTATTGCTGAGCACACCACCATATGGTCTGGGATACCCCCTTGGTCAGCTGGGGTCAGCTGTCCCAGCAGTGCTCCCTCCCAGCGTTCGCTGGTGGGGTGGTGTGAGAAGCAGAAAAGGCCTTGATGCTGCCTAGGCACTGCTCAGTACTCACTAAAACATCAGCATGTTATCAACACTCTTTTAATCACAAATCCAAAATGTGGCACCATACAAGCTACTGTGAAGAAATGTAACTCTATCATAGTCAAAACCAGTACAAGGGGAGATGACTAAATTGATGTGGACAGCCCTGAAGAGCCTGTATAGCTATTCTTATAACGGTGATAGTCCTTCATTTTAAAAAATGAAGTATAGGTATAAGATTTGCAGCAGTATATCAAGTATACTGCCTTGAAACAACAGTGGAATGTTGTTGCTGATAAAATAGTAACTGAGAATTCCAAAGCAAACTGTTACTAACAGCAAGAGCTTTAAGATATTCCATATGTAACTGAAGAAATTTTGGGGTTTAAGTAAAGGGAGGAAGTCCTCCAGAAGTTTGGCTTCAGCAGATTTATGCAGTAAGGAGGAGCACACCCAGGATTTCTTCTCACTCACTACTGCCACAAGTGCAGCTTCCTCAGCTAATTCTTCTGGTTGTGCTTTCATCTGCACAATGCAATTCCTCTGAACTTCCCTGAGCTTGTGAAGTTCTTCTAATATGCTCCTGAACTGTGCTTGGAGCTTGTATTAACAGTTTCTTCTTCAGTTCCGATCTGACTTGCAAGCAATGCCTCTCATTTTCAAATGTATTCCTCACTTCTAATACAACTATCTTTTGATATATTTTATTATCCCAGTATGCATAAATCTGGCAGGACATTTCCATGATCTCTGCCTTCAGCTGTTCGTTGATTTCATCCAAATTTTCATTCTGCAGTTCTGTTTGATTTTGTTTTCTTTGTCTTTCAGTGTGTCCCTGGAATCATCCACTTCTCTGTGTAGGTCTCCTACTAATGTCCTCAAACAGCCTGCACTGGCCAGGAGTTGCCTGTACCCATCCTTCAAATCTTCACTTTCTTTCAGTAAACTCCAGTTTTCAATATCCATCTCTGCTCCCGTTTCCCTGAGGTGCTATCTTTGATTTTATAAGTTTTCATTTGTCAAAGACAGTTTATTAACCAGAGAGGTTTTCCTGTCCAAGGTGGCAGGACACTGCTGGACTTTGAGAGCTTCCAGCCTGCCCAAGTGTGACATAGTGTGGATGTCACAATCCCATGATTCCCAACTGCCTGCTCCCACTGGGTGCCTGTGGCTTGCAAGATGCTGTGATAAAAAATATCAGAAGGTGTTATTGAGAAAAACAAGAGCTTTAGGGTAAAAATGCCTTCATTAGAAATGAGTTGAGTTAAACAGTGAGCAGAAATACATCATTTTTCAAAACAGCTAAGTATTAACTGAGAGTGGTGAAAAGCACCTTGCTAGGACTGATGCTTTTGGTTTATTTACTGAATGAAGGTTCAGAGAACTGTTGTGAACAGTGAAGTGGCTCCATTTTCAGATGACACAGCATTCTATAGTATCATGAAAATAAAGAAATTTAAAAGGCACCCAGACAGATGATGTAATGATAGGTATATTTTTGATAGAGAAGAAATACTGCATGTTAGAGCAATTCTGGCTGAACTGTACACTAGATTCTTAGATAACGGTAACCGTTCAGGAGGCAAACATGGAAATCATGGTGGATAGATCAATAAAACAACAATCTCCATGCCATTAGCAGCAGTGGGGAGAATTCATACTGGATAAAAAAAAATGATAGGGCAAACAAAGACCTAGGGGGGCATTCTTGCAGCAGAGCTCCTCTGTTCCTCTCTCCTTGGCTCTTCCACCCATTTCCTGCTCCTATCCATGGTAATTCTCCTCCTTGGTTTTTCTCCAGCCTGAGCCTCTGGTCATCTTGGTTGGTGGCATATTTTATCTGTGTCTCTACTGTGGTCATTTTAAAGTTAAGAAGCAGCTTAGGATAGTATATACAGCACTGAGTGTCGTTGCTGTTCTCACACTAGTCCCATCCTCACATACCCCAACACCAGGACAAGCAAAGTGGTCTGCATAGGGCTGTCTACCTTATTCTCCAGTGGAGATCTGTGGCACCTGTAGAACATCCATGTGTTGGAATAATTAATGAGGTTTCCCAATACAGCTTATCAACCTTCCAAGTTTCTTCAGCACATCTGGCAGCTTTGCAGAGCTCACAGCTTCCATTAACTCAGCACACTTTCACACCAAACCCGTAATGTGGTGCGTTACGCCTCTCCCAGCACCCGACTGTACTGCTCCTGTTTGACATGACTTCTAACAGGTTGTGTGCATCCCTACCCCAAATGCCTCATTCTTCATTCTCAATGGCTGAAGTGCACCAGTGACACCAAAGATACTGTTTTTGTCACAGTCTGGAAAAGAAAAGGAAAGGAGAGGGAAAAGCAGGCATTTATGTGATGGAGCCTGGGCTATACGGGAGGATTTTATTCAGCTGCAATTTACCTTTTTGTCTGAGTGAATTTTAGTGAGCTGTATTAATACCAAGCTTTTTTCCTCCCTGTCTTTTCTTCTGCTTGCTGGCAATGTATCTCCCCGTTGTTTGAAACCAATTAGCGGGCGTGTGGCACTGCAAAACCAGCAACATGACTTTCCAAAGGATCTTCACTGTCTCTGCTGATTCTCCTTCACTACTGTTACATAATCCCCTCCTTCTGGATGAGTTATTCTCCCATTTTATGCTGTTCTAGCATGAAATTACAAAGCCCCATGCTGCAAATTAGATTTCTGTATGGATATCAGGTGTATCAAGAAAGGCAATTCCAAGTGGCCTCAAAACCTGCCGTTTTTAAATGTCTCTTGAATGGGAGCACCCATTAATTTTGTAGG
>NW_010326493.1:10719-16271 GCF_000700745.2 Antrostomus carolinensis
CAAGAAAGATTGTGGTATGTTTTGCATTGTAAAGCCTGAGCTTGTCAGCCTCATTTTCAGTGTGCAAAGTCCTTATTCTTTTGAATAAGTCTGGAACATGCAGCAGCTCTGCATGTAGAGTGACTCACTTGTATTAAAATATCTTTGAATAATGTCCCTTTAAAACACACTCCATTAAGAAGCAAAAAGGGTGGGGGAAGAGAGAAGGAGATTCAGAAATGTACAGTGAATTTCTACGGAAGGAAAACCTTGTTAGGAGGACATGAGGTTATGTCCCAACTTATTTTAACCCATATGGGACTTGTTCATCATGGGTAATGTTCACCAAAGCAGCACTCCACCAGCTGCACAAAACCCAAGGGAGACTAAGGAGAGTGATAATCACTGAAAAACCCTGCTGATGACTCCTCCCATGGCTTCAGGCTGCTTCTTGAAGACTCCATGTGGCTGTTTCAGAAGTGCAGCCTCCCTGCCTGTGTTGTAGATTGATGCAGGAGAGAAAGACAAACTCCTGTAGACAACAGAGTGGGAATATTACAATTTGAAGAGGATAAAAAGGTTCAGCCTTCAAAACCAAAAGAAGGTACTCCTTGGGCCACTGTGGCTTGTCATAAAACTAGAAAAGAAATTACCTACATTCAACATCAATCCATCTCTTGGTATTACTAGAACCAAAGTCCAAAATTCTACTTTTCTATTTGAAAGGAAGTTGGAAAGCCAGAGAGTTACACCAGACCCAAACTGGACCCGCTGAATTTAAGGGAGTATTCAGAAGGTTTAGGGGGAAGGAGGAATAAAATACACAAAAGAAAAATGCCATGTTGAATAACATGGAAATGCACCATACTAGGTGAAGTCATAAAGTCCTCCTGTATTTTAAGCTCATTCCTTATTCAAGAAAATGACTATTTATGTCAAAAGGAAGTTGGTGAAGGAAAGAAACAAAGATTTGTCCCTAAGTTAATTTAATGCTCCCCTTGCTTTGGACTGATAAGCACCAAATTAACTTTGTGCTAATCAAGAGGTTAGAAAACATTATAGAGATGGATGATTTCTGCTGATTATAGTTTAAAAAAGTATTTATGACATTCAGACAATATAGCAGTGCATTCCTCCTGAAATAATTAGTTTTGCAATATTTCAAACTTCTCATACACAAAAGTATAAAGTTTTGAGAAGCTTTTTCTTTCCCTGCTCTCTCCAAACCCCTGTTTCTCCTACTGCCCTCCTCAGTGCTTCACTACGTCCATTCACAGAACAGCAGGAGGGAGAATCAAACAGAAAATCATGTTGTTCTGCTTTCCCTTTTATCATATTCAACACTTGACCCAAGCAATCAGGAAGCAATTAAAAGCTTCTGTTTCAACTCCCCATCCTGTTCAAATTCTTGCTCTCATTTTCTTTGTCTGAAACTTTGCTCTTTTAAAAGCTTGCCAGTGTGTGTGTGTGTGTGTGTGTGTGTGTACTCACAGACATATGTATGCCCTTGTTCTTTTAGTCAAGTGATATTACAAGCTGTCCTTTCATTTCTAACAGGGTTCAGTCATCTTTGTAATAAACATGTCCTTTAACAAAATTCTCAACCTTAATACTTTTCAAAATGTCTCTAATGATTTCTAATTTACTGACATTTTCCCTGAGCCCCTCATCAATTTAACTATTCAAATTGCTAACACTGTTAATAATTCCTCTGTCTCCAGCAGACCCACTGCAGACCTTGAAATCCCTCTGCTGCCTCTGCAGACAAGAACACATCTGGTTGCACATCCATACCATGCTAGATCAGAGTATTTATTAGCCTGGCAGCAGAGTCCCATCACCATGCAGTATGATGATTAACGGCTTCATTTTCACCATTGCTATCCAGAAGGGCCTCTCACGGGGCCATTTCCTCCCCTCACTTCTATCTTCCAGTGGTGTAATTCCACTTATTTCAGCACAAGGAGAACAGCATGAGCACAAGGGTCTGTATTTCTAAGGGTTTGCGGAGAAGATTTTGAGAAACATTTGGAGCTGCATGCCAAATTGCCTTCTATGCCTTTGAAACAGTCCAGATGTCTGTACTTCGAGGGAGATTTGAAGGGGGAGCAGATGCAGGCTGACCTGTCTTCAGACAAAAGCCCAAATTTTCAAAATGGCACAATGCATGCTCTGCTGGGACTTTAGGGCTGAAGATCCTGAAACAAGCTAGGCATGACCTTGCTGCACATCAGCTGAACTGCGCTAATTGCTCTTACCCTGTGGTATATAAAAAGCATTTGGAAGTGGCTCATCTGTCAGAGCCAGTTCAGGCCTTGGAGTGTTTTGCACTCCAGTTTTCTAAACAAAGTTCCCATGCAGAGGCAGCTTGTTAAGTGGCTCATCTCAAAATCTCCTGGACAGAAGTGCCGTATCTATGGTGGTACACATGCAGCTTAGCAAGTGATAATGCGACAGCTCCCTAAAAGAGACCCTCCTGATTGGACATGCAGAACAAAGAGATGAACTGCCTCTGCTGACACTGCCACAGTCAATAAAAACAACCAGTCTCAGGCAGAGAGCGGATAGTCTGCAGAAGATAGCCAGGAGAGCGGCTGTAAAGCAGCAGCGCTTCAGGGGAGAATCCCTTCAGCAGTGCAGCCTGGTAATTAGAGCATGAGGAACTTGGGAAAGATTTCTCGAGTCTATGTCTTAACCACAAACTTCCTGTTAACAAAGTTACTTCAATCTTCTCATCTTGGTTTCCTTGTTTGTGAATTTGCAATTGAGATACCTATCCTGGGGCGATGTAATTAGCTTATGTTTACAAAATGCTTTGTGATACTGCAAGGGATGTTCCTGGCTCCGTGCGAGGAGCGTATTTTGTACAGGACAGCACATGTGAGCCTTTCAGTCTGTCTCGATAGCTGCGTGTTCTGTAAAACTGGAGTAATGAGAATTACTGAGCAGCTTGAGTAAGTGGTCTCAATGCCTCTGGAGTTATGGCTAACTGTGAAAAGTTTGCCACAGAAAAGAGAAGTCTGCCTCTCTGAATGATCTGCTCCTTGCTCCCACAGACCTGTGTGTGTCTAAGTGCTGCAGCAGGTCACTAACCATTTCCCCTTGGATTATGGGGGCTTCATTCTGCTTCCTGTCATAGAATCATAGAATGGTTTGGATTGGAAGGGACCTTAAAAATCATCCAGTTCCAGCCCCCCTGCCATCAGCAGGGACACCTTCCACTAGACCAGGTTGCTCAAAGCCTCATCCAGCCTGGCCTTCAACACTTCCAGGGAGGGGGCATCCACAACTTCCTTGGGCAACCTGTTCCAGTGTCTGACCACCCTCACAGTGAAGAACTTCTTCCTAATATCTAATCTAAACCTCCCCTCTTTCAGCTTAAACCCATTTCCCCTTGTTTTGTCATTAACTGCCCTTATGAAAAGTCCCTCCCCACCTTCCTGGAGCCCCTTCAGGTACTGGGAGGCTGCTATAAGATCTCCCTGGAGCCTTCTCTTCTCCAGGCTGAACAACCCCAACTCTCTCAGCCTGTCCTCACAGCAGAGCTGCCCCGGCCCTTGGATCATCCTGGTGGCCTCCTCTGGACTTGTTCTAGCTGCTCCAGGTCTCCCTGTCTTCCAAGTCAGGGGGCTGGGTACCCTGAAAACAACTGGTTTTCCTAGTAAAGACTGACACAAAGAAGGCATTAAGGACCTCAGCCTTCTCCTCAGCCTTCTCCTCAGCCTTTGTCACTGTTTCCTCTCACATTCAATAAAAGATGGAGATACTCTTTAGCCCTCCTTTCGTTGTTAATGTATTTATAGAAATATTTTTACTGTCTTTTACTGCAATAGACAGATTAAGTTCTAGTTGGAGTTTGGCCCTTCTAATGTTTTCCCTGTATAACCTCACGATATCCTTGTGGTCCTCCTGAGTTGCCTGCCCCTTCTTCCAAAGGTCATAAACCCTCCTTTTGTTCCTGAGCCAAAGCTCTCTGCTCAGCCAGGCTGGTCTTCCTCCTGGCTGGCTCGTCTTTCAGCACACGGGGACAGTCTCCTCCTGTGTCTTCAGGATTTCCTTCTTGAAGAATGTCCAGCCTTCCTGAACTCCTCTGCCCTTCAGGACTGCCTCCCAAGGGACTCTGTCCACCAGTCTCCTAAACAGGCCGAAGTTTGCCCTCTGGAAGTCTAAGGTGGCAGTTCTGCCAACCTCCCTCCTTACTTCTCCAAGAATTGAAAGCTCTGTCATCTAATGATCACTGTGCTCTAGACGGCCTCCAACCACCACATCACCCACAGGTCCTTCTCTGTTTGGAAACAACAGGTCCAGTGGGGCACCTTCCCTAATTGGCTCCCTCACCACTTCTTCCACGCACTCCAGGAACTTTCTAGACTGTTTCCTCTCTGCTGTATTGTATTTCCAGCAGACATGTGGTAAAGTTGAAGCCCCCTAAAAGAACAAGGGTTAGTGACTGTGAAACTTCTCCCAGCTGCTTATAGAATATTTTATCTGTCTTTTTTCCTTATGGAAGTGGTTTTGTCACAGTGCATAGGCTGACTTAACCTTGGTGACACCTCCAGCCTAGATGAACCATTGTTTTTGTCATTGTTCAGTTCCACTTGCAAAGCCTCATACCTATTATGCAGGGGCACCTGGGAAGGTGAGACAGTCAGAGAGAAGACAGGCCTGCTGCGCCGGGGAGGAACTTGTTACCATTGCCCACTACCCCTTCAGTCACCAGTGAATCCATAGGGAATGTGTATTTCTCTCTGTTAAAATAAAAAAAAAGAGGAGATCTTATGGCTATCTGCAACACCATACTGGGAGGATGTAAAGAAGAAATGCCCCCCATTCTCAAACTGGGGGGCAACCACCCTGTCATGGGGTGATAGAGGAGATGGGGACATTAGGTTACTGACTCCCAGCCACTCAAGGTTTATCTGAAAGGAGGCTGCCCCTCTGTCCTCCTTTTTCTGACAGCCATTCCTTGCAGATGCAGGATTAATCTTCCTCCATTTGATTTCCACATTTCTGGAGAATTTAATTTGACAAGTGGGGCCTTTTGATCAGTTCACTTTCCCTTACAGGGCATTTTCTCAGTTCCTTTTTACCTTTGAGACCTTGTGCACTCTAAGCTATTTGCAACGTCTACTTTACACTATATTCAGCTCAACTGATTCGGCATTTCAGGCTTCACAGCTCCTTGCCCATATCCTGACTCAGGAGCCCAGACCTTAAAACACAATTCCCAGTATTATGACTGCAAGCAGGAGTTACCTATGACTTTTAAATTCTGTCTCTGGTCTATCTTTGGACCAGTTTAGTTTCTTGTCCTCATTCTCTTCATACCCCTTAAAATAACCTTGTTTTTTTTCTGTTTGTAAAATAGGACTAATAAGAATGACTTTAAAAAGTGGACTCTGCCTTGATGTTAACAATCAGAAGGCTCCTTGTCATGATTAAGCATCCTGAGCCATAAACATGCTGCTACCTGCACATGCCAGGCAACTAACTAACAAATAGAGCATGAGATTCTGTAGGATCTGTCTCCCTTAGAGACCACTGATGGTGAGAAACATCGCTGTGTAAACTTC
>NW_010326493.1:16306-21499 GCF_000700745.2 Antrostomus carolinensis
CAGAAGTGACAATGGGGACGTACAGTTTAACAAGCCCAGTCTACACAGGCAACTAAAGTAATTCTGAATTAACATAACTAATTAGCAGCCTTACATAACATAATTGCTATGCAGAACTTCCCAGTTTTAGTCAGCATTCTGTATTAACTACTGTGTAATTATTAAGGCACCATACTCAGTACCAGCAACTTAATTATCATTAGTATTGCTCCAGTCTCAAGCTTGAATGCCGATGATTAATAAAACACAATTATTTACATTGTAATTGTGGCATTTTAATTAAACTGAAAATGCACTTTGCTTGCTTTTTGACATAGTGTTAATTTTTTAAATTAAGGTCAGATCTTCCCATCAAGCTTTTTTAATCCCTAATTGCCAGTTAGATAGACTGGTCTCTTGTTGTCTTAAGAAAACATTGTGACTGTTGGTGACAAATGAGTCTTGGGGTAACAAACAGCCTCATTGCTCAGGAGTTATGTAATCCCAGTGCTAATAAACAACACCTTGATTATGTTATTTCCATGATTATCAAGTCACTTCAGTGTACGTAAATCCCATCTAATTTTCTTTTAGAATTAGTCTTTGCAAGGGTCAGTTTGTTATTACTTACATTATTCCAATACTTATAAGGTCCTGTTGAGACCAAAAAATTTACAGATCAACAAGACCAAAGGTGAAAGGGGAAGTGCTGGCTTACAGAAGTAAAATGATCTGCCCATTGTCACCTCATGTGTCACTGTCAGAGCCAGGAATAAAGTCAAGGCCTCCCAGCTCTTATTTCTGTGCTCTTCCTGCTAGATCACATTGCTCCTCATGTTAGTAACTTTGAAATGACAAACGTGTGGAGAGGCAGAGGCTTAGTCCCTGTTTTCATTACAGGGTTCCTGGCTTTAGTAATAATTAAAGATTTTTTTTATGCATTTTTGTAACTCCTCTGACTTCAGGGGATTTCCTTCCCATTCACACTAGTATAAGATGGATCAGGCCCAGGATTAATAGCTTTCCTCAGCGTGCCTGAGCACAGTAAGATTTGCTTATGTAGAGAAAGAATTATTTCCCTGCCGTTACCCAGAGAAATCTACTATGAATTTGCAGCAAGTTCTGCCCCAGTTTTTGTTCTCTGAGAGACTCTCAGCGCTAGCCATTAGAAACTTTATAGGTGAGCTTCAGTTTCTTTTGATGTAGCCAGAACTTCACTTAACTCAAAATGTCAGTGTGTTTGCCTTGGGGGAGAATAGGAAGGAGAATTACCTAGTCCATTTCAGGGATTAGTCTTCCTTGTGCTTGCTTTATCACTTTATCTTCCAAGTTGCAGAACTGGAAGCCCAGAGGTGAAATAGCTGAACACTGGATCAAAAATCAGCTTTTTGGGAACATAGTGAGAGATATGTCAGGCAGACTGACTGAAAGCCATGATAGACAGAAAATGAAGACTGGAAAAGATCCAGAGGGAAAAAAAGTATCTGTCAGCTTGGGAAAGAAACAGGTTATGGAAAGGAGGATGCTTTGGGCTGGGCTACTTAAAACAGGAGCAAAAAATTAGCAGAGTTTGGAAGCTAAAAAAGGCCACGTAGGAAGCAAATCTAGAAGCTGAGAAAGGAGAAGAGAAGAAAATATCATACTTGCAGTGCCACCTAAATGTGATCTGATCTCTGGCCTGGGCAAATCCAAGACCTATGTGTCTGCTCAGCCCAGCACAACAGTGAAATTATTGACTGCCAAGAAGGGAAAACCAATTGCCTGCGTACGGAGATATTGCAGGTGTCTTTGGAGCTGTACATTACAAACACGTGAAACTCCAACAGGTAAAGAGCTTTCAGTCTATAAGGAAGAAAAGTCTCTGTCCACTATGCAGATTTATAAACATGTGTCCATCATTTCTAGCTTTTACAGAGGTCTAGTAAAAAGGGTAACCTCCAAATCTTTTCCTTATACGGGATGAGAGTAGGTCACTGACATAAAAAAAACAGAACCAAAGACAAAAACTGATGCAAAAGCAGATCATCAGGTAACAGGCAAGATAAGAGCCTTTTGTGAGAAAACTCATACAAGCCTTTCCATCCACTTTGAAAATCCCCTCTTACACTGGAAACTCCTCCTTTTTAAAGATGTAATTAGCAATAATTGTAGGGCTGGATGCTCTTGTCATTTGATTCTTCTGCTGCTGTAACTTCTGTGAAGCTGCTATGGACTTACATAAGCAAAAGAAGAGTCACAAAGCCCCCTGCTCCAGGGATCACTTGCCTATTGTTTTTGTTGCAGATCTCTTAATCTCTGGAGATTGTTCTTCAGTTACTTAAACATTCTGGCTGAATTTCAAGACATTGTAATAATGAGCGGGGTGAGGACAGGGGATTTCTAGGCATTAAGAGAAGCACTTTCATTTTGTCCTGAGGAAGACATATAAAGTTAGGGATGGCAGCTTGATTCCTGAAGCTATTGGAAGCTTTTCGAATGACACCACTTGCCAATTTAGTGAGGAGATAACAGAGCTGATTTACACCAGCTAAAGACTGGGCTAGATTCTCTAGGGCTGCACAGCCATCACTAAAGTGTCCTATACGATGGCCTCATTAGCTTGGAAAGATGTCAACTGAATTCTACTGCTTAGATAAAACAGAAGGATGCTAAAGCTTTTCTCAGTCAGATTTATTATGAATATGCTCATCTGTATCTGGTGAGAAGAGTGTGACTCTCTCTTCCAAGGGTAATCCCTGCCAGAGTGGTACTTCTATCACTCCAAGATTACTTAGCTGCATTACACTTTATCTTGATGCCCCTGGGAAACTCAAGCTGAGGAACAATTCTACGACCAATTTTCGAAGCAGCATCATGACAAAATTATTATTATACCAATATTTCTGGGTCTGTAGCAGCTGCCACTAGGTTTCTAAATGGAGTTTAAAATACTAGGATTAACCTGTAAATCCCTAAATTTATGGCATATGGTTACCAGAGGGACTGCCTCTTGATTCCTTTGCAGCTGTCCTGGATGAGATTTCTAGGGGTGCTTCAGTGGGAATTCTCTGACTATAAATCAAAGAGGTCACAGACAGAAAGCTTTTCACAGGGATAGGGTAAGGGCTGGAGACACTTGGATGAAATTTCTATTTTGTAAAAGAGAAAGTAATTGGCCAGTGCAATTTTACTACAAATTACATATATCTGTATTTCATAGGGTAGGGATGATCAGCAGGGCATGAGCATCCTCTGCACAGGGGCTTTTATGAACTTAATCCATTTAATTTCCAGGTACTTAGTGCTTTTGGAGCAAGAGGCAGAGTAATGCTCTTCTGGTGCAAAGCATTGTCACCTGAAAAATTCCCATTTAGTTTCCATGGCTCTAGATCAGATCTATTAAAAGTAACAGCCATAGCAAAAGCCCTTACAAGAAATTTAACCTAGTTAAATGTTGACAACTGCTGTATAGAATAATAATATTTTCATTAATCAGACAGAGTTACAGAAGTATGATCTCCATGCAATGAATTAGATAAATCTTAAATGTGTGGCATAATTGTTCAATGTTTTTCTATTACTTTCATTTTAAGAGCTTTTTATGCTGACTACTTGCACCTCCACATGTTGTCTTTCATGTAATGTTTGGGATGTAATACACTTCTGATTTTTAAAATCTAAAAACCAAAGAAATAATTAATAACAAAAACAAATTATCCCATTACATGGTTGAGCATAGTCACCTTCCACTTCACAGAGTTTCTTCAGAAGAAGGAGCACTGCAAAGGTCTCAAGTTCTGTATTTCATTAAACGAGTAAATACAAAGACAGTCATACTGAAAATGCATGGAATAGTAAGCCACATCTCACTTGAGAATAAACAATATTAGGTTTTGATGTAAACCATGATCAACGTTTTTTATGCCCAATTGCTTTTGCCACAGTTCTTCTCTTCATCAATTCTTTTTTTGGCGAATTCACAGGGAAAATAGAAAAGAAAACAAGCAGCCCCCACCTCTCCACCATCACAGTACCTTACTTGTGTTTTTTTTTTTAAATTAGTTCAATGTATGTTTATAAGAGTTAGATCTTCCTAGTTTTCACTGACTTACAGTTCCTATTATCTTGGCAACACAGCAACCCTGCTCCACCTTTCTTCTCCAGTTAGCCATAGCGAGCATTCATAGCAGTCACTGTCTTCCTGTGCGTCCAGCAGTCGGCAGAGGGTGGGATGGAAGTCAGGAGTTGAGTATTCCTGGGCCAGGTTCTCACTGTCAGTACAAACCTAAACGAAGCACAAATCAATGTGTCTCTTTCAAAGGATATTGCATACCAATGCAAGCAGAGATTTGGCCCCTTTTTTGGCAATGCAGTATTGGATGGCATATGAAGTAACAGGGGAGTTAAGGAGTCTGTTTTTAGTAACTTTAATAAGTAATCCCTCAGGGCTTTTTACAACTAAATACCAATTCTTCCACTCTCTTTATATATGCCAGTTTCTGTAAGCCAGTTTGAATTTCATGGCTGTTTCTTGGTTCCACATGATATTCCCTGATTTGTTGCCAAGGCTGGAGGGTGAGTAGCAAATGGAGCTGGGGATGTTAAGAAGAGGCCAAGATGGGCTCGTGCTTAAGGTAATCACTGATACTCTGGGAAACTGTATTCTTTCCTGCCACTCTGATAGTCCTCAGATAACATGCTGCAAGATAAGAATTTATATATTTGACATGGGTTCATTAATTGCTTCCTAATCCTTAAGTATCTGATCAGATGTGCTAAGAATTCGCAGCTAAAATTGGCATAAATGAGAACTATTTAATTTATAATGCCCGACACAAAGTGAATAAACAATTTGCATTTAAATCACTCTGTCTCAATTTCCATCTGGAAAATGAGAATAAAAATAACTAATCTAACAAGAATGTTGTGGGGAAAAAAAGTGTGAAGTACTGGCACACTACAGTGATGGCTGCCATAGGAAAACCCACAGGGAAATCAATAATTGTCTTTTTATAAGGATTTGATTAATATTCAGTAAATAATTAAGATCTGCTAACCAGACAGTAAGCAATGATAATGAAATTAAATTTTGTTAGCTAAAATTAAACATCCTTTCACTAAAAGAGGTATGGTCATCTGGAAAAAAATAAAATAAAATCCAGACATGAGATTGTGTTGCACTACAATCAGCTTAAACTTGGGAACCTGGCAACCCCAGGCACAAATACAGGCTGG
>NW_010326494.1:0-2908 GCF_000700745.2 Antrostomus carolinensis
GGTCCTGAACACCTGCAGTACATTGACAACATCATCGTATGGGGAAACACAGCAGAAGATGTTTTTGAGAAAAGAGAGAAAATAATCCAAATCCTTCTGAATGCTGGCTTTGCCATAAAACGAAGCAAAGTCAAGGGACCTGCTCAGGAGATCTAGGTTTTAGGAATAAAATGGCAAGATGGGCATCGTCACATCCCAGTGGATGTGATCAACAAAATAACTGCTATGTCTCCATCAACTAGCAAAGAGGAAACACAAACTTTCTTAGGCGTTGTGGGTTTTTGGAGGATGCATATTCCAAATTACAGTCAGTTTGTGAGCCCTCTCTATCAAGTGAGTCGACAGAATTACTTTAGATGGGGTGCTGAGTAACGACAAGCCTTTGAGCAAATCATACAGGAGATAGTCCATGCAGTAGCCCTTGGGCCAGTCTGGGCAGGACAAGACATTAAAAATGTGCTTTACACCGCAGCCAGGGAGAATGGCCCAACTTGGAGCATGTGGCAGAAAGCACCAGGGGAGACTAGAGGCTGGCCCCTTGGGTTTTGGAGTCATGGATACAGAGGATCAGAGACTCGCTATATTCCAACTGAAAAAGAGATATTGGCAGCATATGAGGCCAACTGGAGGGATCGGAATTAGCCAAGAGGTTACAATTTGACTCACCACAGAAACAGGCCATCGTGAGATAGTCTTGTTATGAAGCTTTTATTATTTATTTGTTTACCTGCACTCTTGTTTCTCTTACTCCTAATGTCAGCAAGTTTACATAGTGAACAAGTTTAGCCATTTTTACTTCATGGTATCGTACTTGCAGCTAATCTAATACTCCAGAAATAAATAAAGTGCTGAAAGGGAGTGAATTCAGAATTACAGAAGAGTAAAAATATGTAATATTTTTCTTGTAAAGAAAGCACAGTATTCTAAGAACCCCAAAATAACTAGGAAAAAAAATCACTCTTCCATTCTCACACCAGTAGAAATTCTAGGCATAAAAGTTAAGGAAAATAAAAGTAAGTTAGGTATTTTTAATCATTCCAGCATACTTTTTTTTTTTTTTTAAATACCACTTCTTTAATTTCCTTTGAAGTAGGTCCATTAAACCCAGTGCAGTGAACATTATGTGATCAGAACAAATTTGGTCTATAAAGCTAGACCCTATAATGCAAAGTCATAAGGAAAAAATATAATAAACTAAGTCATTAATTCACTATCTCATCATTTCTCTGTAGCTCAACACTTTCTGGGTGGTATAAATTTCTTTTGCTTGTTTTATCTGTCTTGGCTAGTCTTATTGGCATAACAAACTACAAGGGTGGGATAAGATTTTTGGAAGATTTCAGATATCTATAAGGAGTTCCTCACAAACTCACAAGTAATCAGTTTTACTGTTTAAAAAGAATAAAATCTGTTCTTGGATCAGATGCCAAACTTCCTTCCCTATATTTTCTATTTATTCTTCAAATACATTTGGATATTATAACTACGTATCCGACTGTTTCTCAGATAGAAAGAAAATGCAATATTATTTGGATTGGAAAGATGATGGGCATCATTCAGAGTGAGGCTGCTGGTCACTGGATTACTCTTAGTAACAACGCTGTCTGGAGCAGGCACTGAATAGAATCATATATTCATTGCCTGGGCTGTTGGATAACTTGTGTGGTCCCAAAAGTGAGACAAGAAGGAAACGGGACCAAACACCATAAGGGTTTCCTGATTTGTACTTTCCCAATGATAACCACAAACATTGCTGCTTGGGAGCAGAAATCTCCTCTCACCTGTAATTCTGAAATAAAATATGTAATAATTCTGGATTTGGGGATAAATATTTATCTTGCATTAGGTGCTTTAGTGGGACTTAGTCTGTCTTTGTCCAGTTAGCTCTGCTACTTATAACCTTGGGCAAAAACTTAAGACTAGAGCTCTAAGGGCCACAGCTGTTGTGGTGTTGACTGCTGTAGTGCTAATTTTTTAAGCCAATAATGGAGGACGACAAGTCTTCTCTCCAAAAAATTACCAGAGTATCAGAAGAAAGCCCCCTTTCATTCACAGTTAAGACCTTTACAGGGTTTTTGAGATACTGATGTTGATTCTTCTTTTTCCCAAGAAGGGATAACCACAAGATTATTGCCTAATTATAGTACATGACATAGAATGAGAAAAGGACAAGAAATGTCCTCTAATTTCATTCCATTAAAACCCCTCCACATGACATGGAATGATACTGATCAGGAGGGAAGAGGAGACCAGGTGGGACTATGACTGTACAGAGCCCTTCCTGTAGCACAGAGAAACCAGATTCTAGTCCCTGCTCCTCCTCTGCAATTTTCCTCCTGTGTAATTTTGCAGTTATCACTCAATGTATTGAAAAACTGACCTCTCACTGATACTGCAGGCCTCTCTCTATATAGGTATATCATACTTCTACAGAAGTATTGGAAATACAGCCCTGGCAGTTCCTCAGATAACATTGCCCTGGGAAACACGTGACTATCAAAGATTAAATAACACTGGACAGGAATAATTTACTATTTTTAGTTTGGCTTATGAGTATGAGGGGTGGTGATAGGTGTGTAAAAGTCACTGTATGAATACCTGTAACAATAATTTTCTGACATGCAAGTTCTCTCTTCTTGAGGCTGTAGAAGATGGGTGACATGATATCAGCATTTGTTTTCTTTGGAGTTTTTTATTGCTATACATTTTTGGAGAAGCTGAGCAGCTGTATTTCAAATTACTATGAAAAAGGAAGGTAGTTGGGTTGCTGTCGCAGACAAATGTCAATGCATGTTCAGTGGAAACTTAAGTGATGAGCTGCGAAACTCCTTTCTGAACTAAGCTGGCCCACTTTTTTGGTTCTCCCGCTGACAAGACAAACATCAGATACTTTCATCAAGCCTGACTT
>NW_010326494.1:2921-58981 GCF_000700745.2 Antrostomus carolinensis
GCAGGAAATTTTGCAAGTAATTAGCAATCAGAGTTTACTGTGAAGAATGGAGTTGTGAGGATATTTTTTTCCATCTCAAGGTAGAGGGTTGATAATGAGGACTTCCAGTCTGACACAAGTCTCTGCTTTCTCATTGCCTCTCTTTCTGTTAGTCTGAAGGTTATATCTTAAAAAAAAAAAAAAGAAAAAGAAAAAGAAAAAAACTTTCATATTTCTAGGTTTGATTTTTTTTCTCTCTTTGATAAGGACACTCAGCATGGTTAGTCTAATTATTTTCTTCCCACTGTCTCTTATTATCAACCAAAATAACAACTTTACATGGGTAACGATTTACACAAACTACTTGCTCTCTCAACCCTGCCAAGCTGGTGCTTTCCATGGAACAGCTCCAAGAGGAGGCCAAGTATGAAGTCAAGCACCCACTAAGTCATTAGCAAATTACAGGTTGTCTCTCAGGACTAGAACCTCTGCATACAGCTCAAAGCTTGATACTTGAAATCATGCAAAGCGAATTATTCTCTCAACCTCATTAGACACTTGATTCCTTTTATCTTGCACCCAGGATCTTACCAGGAGAAGGAAATTATGGCTAAGTACATTTAAAGCCACACCAGAACTGTGATGTTTTTGGTAATGGAGGGACTATCCATCAACTCTGCTTTTCCAGAGAAAGTAGCAGTGTGGCAAACTGTCACCAGTATGACTGGTGGTGGTCAGCTTAAGGAATAATGAGAGACCTATTTCTACTAAAATCTTCAGTAAGATTCCCATTCATTTAGGAAAGGACAAGTTTTCCACAAATATGCCCACACGTTTTTCTACACATTTGGTTACGTAGCAGGCACATGAATCACAGTACCAAAAGCTTAATAATGACTGCATCTATCTATGTTAGACCCTTGCCTTCACATTTAAATTCAAGGTCAATTAATGGTTTTAGTTCACATTCCTACTAACTGACATTTTAATGATCAGAGAAGTAAAATCAAGACAGATTCACATAAAAAAATGCAATAACTGTCATTACTGTTCAGGAGAAAGTAAATTTTCTTACTAAAATAATTTATTCACTATACTACATCTATTTCATTTTCTAATTTTTAAAAATGACAATAAGAAGGACAGGAAAGGAAACACTTGCACAGGACGAACAACCTGACCAGATTTGCATCAGTAGAAGCTGCAGTGCAGGCCCTGCCTCCTGCCTCCTCCAGAAGCACCATTACCAGCTTTATATTCAACATTTGCGTTTTCAAGATTATTTTATTTATATGGTGTCATTCACCTGATGATCTCAAATCGTTAACAAAAAATTTAACCTGTCATCAGTCATTCGGTGCTGGAAGGTTTGGTCCCCGCTCTGATAACCTCAGCTTCCAGCCTGCAATCCACCACTTGGTTGGCTTTCAAATCAGATCTGTCATGCTCAGGCATGGGAGGTGTTCCCTGCACACATCCCTAAAGCTCCTTCATTGATCTCCTTCAAATCCTCCTTGAAAGTCACCTTTGCCAAGATGTTAACAACTTTAAAGCCAAACAGCAATTTGGCAAATGGGTATACTGCTGGGTGCTGAGGCTACTGCTTGTTATACCAGCCAGTAATACACTCCTGATCCTGCTGTACCCAACCATTGTCTCACCATGTACATGACTTCAGACTCCTAGGTGTATTTGCAATATCATAGAAATAAGTAATAAATCTGACAAATGCAAATTATCCCTCTAGATGTGAGGAAATGAGAAGCCAAGCTCTTTGTTAACTTACTGAGTATTTAATCACACAGCCTTCTAGGATACTTGAGCATACCCGACATAGCTGAAGGTGCAATTTGAGTGATAAATTATGGAGTGTGTAATGGTCATTTTTAATATTCACAAGGCCAGTCTATTCATGTTCAGAAAATCACTCTCTTTACTTGAGAGAGAAGTAAATGACCCCTTGGATACATGACAACTTTTATCACTAATCTGATATATTTCCTAGGCACATACCACTGGAGCATTGAGGACCAGAAGTACCATCCATTGAAATGAATGGAAGGATTCCCATTGGATTGGAGAGATTCTAAATCAGGCCTGAATCCAATTAAGAAAACTGGACGTTGTTTGACCAGCACAGCATTTATGCTGCTTTCCAGTATCTGTCCATATCCATTAATTTTTAAATGTAAACACTTTTAAATTGGTGCTGACACTGCTTTAGCACCGTAACACTGTGAAATCTCCGCTTACCATTGGTTTTTCATTTTGGTGATATTCTTATTAAGAGTAATGTCTATCACTTGGAAAGGTAATATGGAAAGAAATCACAAATTTGCATTAATAGTGCCATTATGAGCAAGTAACTACCAACAGATGCCTTAATAAGGCAATGGTGTGAACCTTGCATGCAACTATTTATTCAGCCTATTCATTACTAACTTTTTTATGGTTTCTTGCATGTATTTAAAAATATCATCCCATGCACTTGCTTCTTCTCTTGTTTATTATCATGATCTTGCATGTTTTCATTGACACAATAGCCTTCCGTGACAGAGGAAGGCTGTTTTCTTCTTCCTTAATTCACAGTTTACAGCAGACAGATGAAATTTTTAATGTAAAATATGTATTTTCCTAGTCAGGTTGATAGACCCAGATACCTAAAATAGCAGAGGTGCAGAATTTAACTTATATCAATGAGCATTTCTAAGGTATTAATCATTACTAAAATCTAATTACTTGTATCTTGTATCCTTAAATGCCCATATGCAATGACCTGTATGAGCCCCAACCTTGCTGTCTGCGTGTGGGTAATTAGAGAAAATTCATTTGAAAAGTGGGCGTAGAAGTCTCGTTGCAGCTACAAAAGCTGGCCACACAATCAGCCATGAAAACTCTTAAATCAGACATCTCACTGAGAGAGAGGGCACTGATCAAGAGGTTTTAACGTGGACTGGAAACCAAGGTAATATTAAATCTGTCTGTAAGATTTGTTTCTAGCGTACTTAGAGGGAGATGCCTCAGTTATTTTGAAAATTAGAAATCCAGAGCTTTTAGAAAGTTTCTGGATTGTGATTCCGTTATCTCTGTTTTAACGTCTCATGTTTCTTACTATGAGTGTTGTGTAGGTCATGGCACGACTACAGCAAGGAAGGAAACCTATCCTATGAAAGGCACTGAGGGACAAAATATTATTTTGATCAGAGGCCTTAGACAATGTGTGTTCTGCTCCACAAAAGTTTGCTCACATCTGCCAGGACACGTGCAAACAAAAGCAGACCAAAACATAAAGTGAGTTGCTGGAGGTGGTTTGCTCATCACAGCAATTTTTTTGTTATTGCAAAAACATCCCATTCTCTCCTGAACTGAAATTAAAAAAAATTTCTTCTCTATTTGCTTGATTGAGAGACAGCAAATAAGTGGTCACAATGCTAATATCCAGAATGACCAGGTGTATGAGTGTCCAGGCAGTCATCTAACAAATAGGAAACCTGACTTCTATTTTTATTTTAAACCGTGTTCTACTGGAACCAAAATGAAAATCCCCATTGGATATAGCTTCACTTTCACATATCTTGTACTTATTTCTCACCCTATTCACCTATCTTGTTTAGAAGCTGAAGTCAATGGCAATTTCAACAGTTACTTCAGTGGGAGCAGTGTCAGATCATTAAATCTCAGTACTTTTGAAAGTATCTTTTAAAAGCCATCCAGAAGGGAGCCATGGGAGAGAAACTAAATGAAGTGATTTTAGCTTACTTCAAAGCTCAGGAAAGAAAAAAAAAAAAAAAAAGAAAGAAAGAAAATCTGCTTTTTTTCTTCTTTAAATGCAGCATCATGTATAGCCTGAAGGAAATATTTTAGGAAGTCACAGAACTGAAATCCTGCCCTGTGATTGTGTTCCGTATGACATCAATACCAGGTTTAATTGGTGGCATGCTTACAGCAGCTCTGTTACCTGTTTAATTAATTTGGCTATGTCTAGTGCTCTCCAAATCTGACTTGCTTTCATTTATTGTTTTTACTTAAATCACTGCAATGTGCACTCACATCCCAGAAAGCCAACCATATCTTGGGCTGCATCAAGAGAAGCGTGGCCAGCAGGTCAACGGAGGTGATTTTCCCTCTGCTCTGCTCTCGTGAGACACTACCTGGAGTACTGTGTCCAGTTCTGGAGCCCTCAACATAAGAATGACATGGACCTACTGGAGCAAACCCAGAGGCGGGCCACGAGCATGATCAGAGGGCTGGAGCACCTCTCCTATGAGGACAGGCTGAGAGAGTTGGGGCTGTTCAGCCTGGAGAAGAGAAGGCTCCAAGGAGATCTTATAGCTGCCTTCCAGTGCCTGAAGGGGCTACAGGAAGGCTGGGAAGGGACTTTTTACAAAGGTAGGTAGTGATAGAACAAGGGAAATGGCTTTAAACTGGAAGAGGGTAGGTTTAGTTGAGATATTAGGAAGAAATTCTTTCCTGTGAGGGTGGTCAGACACTGAAACAGGTTGCCCAGGAAAGTTGTGGATGTTCCTTTTCTGGAAGTGTTTAAGGACAGGTTGGATGAGGCTGTGAGTAACTTGGTCTAGGGGAAGGTGTCCCTGCTCATGGTAGGGGAGTTGGACCTAGATGATCTTTAAGGTCCCTTCCAACCCATACTATTCCATGATTCTGTGATTCTGATTCTTGCTCTCCATAGTGTACCTCTTCTAGCATGATGTCAGGTTATATAGCTGTCTTAATCTTTTTCCCTTGGACCTTTGCACCTCCTACTTCCTACAGCTTTTCCACTTGCACACCATAATTGTTATTAACCACCTCCCTTCAGCTGGCTTTTGTTCTAACAATAGCTTTTTCCCCATAGTATTTGGATCTTCTGTAGAGGTTTTTTCTCTGTATGTAGTGGTTCTAAGAGCCCTGGCCTCTATCTGTCCCTTCTGCCTGCTAGGAAGGATTGATGCCTCCATGCAGCCGGAGACCTCAGCGTATTGTTCTGCTGTCTGAACTACCCCACTTTGTTTAAAGAACATTAAAAGTTTTGTTGAAGCAATCTTCTGCTTTACATGCCAGAGGTTGAGCAGTGACTTTGATGGAAGAAAAACAGGGAGGTCAGAGTTCATCTAGAGGAAGAGTTAAGCTTTAGTCTGACCTTGTAGTATTTGGGATCTCCAGGGAGAAAGGAACGCCTCTTGCTGTCAGTGTTCACCAGTTTTTTATTGAATGAACTCATCGGTTTCCCGTTGCGTGTCCAAGGGGAAGAGAGGAAGGCAAAAACATACAATTGCGTTCGCCTGTTCCCACTTAGCAATAACACTGCCGTGGGCCTGGGCACTTCAGGCAGTCAGCCAGATTTCTAGCTTGATTTCCTTTCTGCCCTGTGCTGCAGATTTATTTATGCAAGTGCTTTTTGAAGCAGCAGCCCACCACCTTTAAGTGCTTCCTTGATCACCCACTGATTTCTCCAGCCTGTCTTTTCTCAACAGTTAGGGCAGCATTAGACCTGTGAGTGATTTATAAAGAAAGGAAATGCTAATGGAGAGACAAATACAGACGGAGGTATCTGGCCTATTTTCTCCCTTCCCAAACCAAAGGTCAAGCATACATTATCAGTTTGAATAACCTTCAGATAAAAAAAACCAAACAAAACAAACAAAAAAAAAAAAACTAGCTGGGAAAACAAAAAATAATGCCTTTAAAATACTGCCTTGACATCACCTTGCAAAATGGTGTCTAAAAGTCCTAAAGATACTTCTAAATTTCTGTGTCATACCTGAAGGAAAAAGTCCTAATTCCTCGGAACCAGCTGAGGGCTTGGGGACCTGAAACAATTTCCTGCCGATGAGAAGAATTTCTACAAATTATAATAGTTGGTCTGATAAAACCTTACTTCTTCTTATATACCTTGCCTAACACTTCACATATATGCAGCAACGGTTACATAAAGGTATATGAGTGTACAGAGGTGTATATAAAAGGCATAGCAGCTTAGAAAACCTGGAAAATACTATTTTCTTTATAAAGCTCTGCAGAGATTTGAAATGGGAGCCATTGGTAAGAAACAACCTGTTGGTGTAGATGCATCACTGTAAAGAGCTATAGCTTAATATTGTGGTGATCAGTGTTACCCAAACGTTGGGATCTTGTCTGGGTGCAAACCAGGAGACTCCATATTTCTTATTACACCACAGTTTTCTCATCAGAACCACCCACCTGTCAATGCAAGACATTAGCCTGAGAGATCTGGGCCTAGGACACTGCCTCCTGCTAAGGTGGTGGTAATAAATAGTTGGTTTGCTTTTGCCATTGAATGCCCATTAGTCCTGTTCATCTTCTGCTTCCTCTGCTGACAAGTTCCTCTACTAGGAATAACCCCTGTGAGAGGCATTTCTCAGATGGTTCAAAAGCTAGATTAAAACATGTTATAAACATTCATGGAACTTAAAAAAGGACCTTCCTTTGAATTTCTGAAATTATAATTGTCCTCCAAGACCCTGCTTTCCTAAGAGCAATCATGGAGTTTGAGTCAGTGACAGAAAGAAAACACCACACCGTTGTGACACAACAGCAACAATATTTCTAGATGATTGATAAGACAAGCACTTACCAGAGGTAATTTTGGCAGATGAGCGTTAATTCTGTTCTACAGCTGCCACTATGACTCATAAACCTGCCATCAAGAAGAGACCTAAAGTGGCCACCTACTCCCTCCTCAGAAACAGGCTTAAGGTTACACTTTGACCAAACTAAACAAAGTGTGCATGGTCTGCTTTTACATCCTCCCACTTAAGAGGATTCTCTTAGTAGCAGCCTCTTCAGTTTTACTTCTCGCATTCAACTTATATCTTCTTTGCTGCCAAATTACTCAACAGGCATAGCAGGCAATTGTTCTCTCTTTGTAATAACTTTTTACTTATTCGAAGACTGCTATCTTGTCCCACATTTATCCTGTTTTTTCTAAACCTGGATAAATCAAATTCTTTTCATGCATTCACAGGCTGTGTTGGTTGATTATTTTATTGTTCTGGTTGGTCTGATAATTTTATTGTTCTTTTCTGGGCTTTCTATCAAGTGCTTTTTTAAATGGACATGTTATTCCAGGCAAAAATTTCTCAGGACAAATGGAAGAGAATAAATATCTCACCTGTCTTTTGTATGACAAACTTACAGTAACAGTCCCATAATTACAATGTCCAATATGTAAATGTTGCTCTTCCACACTGCTTTCCCAATCTCTGTCATAATAAATGTCTTTCAGTTTAATCCTAGAATAAAACAAAATCTTAACTTGCATCCAGCAGGCTTATTTTCTAGTCCATTGGGAAACCCCAGTTAGGTCTTTGTTATGCTTACAGTCTTTGTGAAAATTACAGTAATTTGCAAAATGTCATGGGAGAAATTCTGTGTTGTAGGATTTTAGGAAAAGCTCTTTCTAATACCATTCTTTGACTTGTTCAACAAAAGGCAAGTATACTGGGCTTTTGTCATCATGGGCAGCAGATCCCATTCCATGATGAACATGTGGTTTGTAAAGTCAGCATTGGTAGCTCTCAGGGCACAACCAATATCACCAAGAAGGTGAACATCCATGCTTTTAAGGACCAGATATGAGATATGAAAGAAGGCACACAGTGAGAAATCACAGAATCACAGAATGGTAGGGTTTGGAAGGGACCTCAGGAGATCATCTAGTCCAACCTCTCTGCCAAAGCAGGTTCCCTACAACAGGTTGCACAGGAAAGCATCCAGATGGGTTTTGAACATCTCCAGAGATGGAGACCCAACAACCTCTCTGGGCAGCCTGTTCCAGTGCTCTGTCACCCTCACAGTAAAGAAGTTTTTCCTTAGGTTTGTATGGAACTTCCTGTGTTCCAGTTTTTGCCCATTGCCCCTTGTCCTGTCACAGAGTACTGCTGAAAAGAGCCCGGCCCCATCCATTTGGCCCCCGCACTTCAGGTATTTATAGACATTTATAAGATCCCCAATGATGGTCAGTAAGAGATAATGACATCCAAAAGCCAGTGTACGTTGACAATCCTCTTCTAATCCTCTGAGAGAGAAGGTTTTGTGTGTAGAAGTGTTGCATATCCATCTCTCTTCTCCACTAGGAGAGGAAATTGATGCAGAACAGCAGGGTTTTTCTTACAGAAACTGACTTTATTTACACTCCAACTCCTAGTTCACCAAGAAGGACAGACTGTCAGATGTCACTCACACCATTTTGGTCAGAATACAAAGGGAGCAGTCCTGCTCAAGGTATTGACTTGAGTTAAAGAGTTTGAGTCAAAGATTAAGACAAAGAACAAACAATCTTGAGGTTGTTCTTGTGTTTCAGCCCTTATAAAACAATCCAACAACCTAACATTTCCTCAAAGATGCAAAGTGTCTGCACATAGAAAAAATTCTCTTGGGAAGGTGGATGCAATGGCATGACCTCTTGACTGTTTCTATTGTGACACAGAAGTCAGAATTCTTCTCTGGATTAGCTCCACAGAGAGTGAGTACCAAGAGACGGGTTTTCTACCATGTCTATCCAATCTGATGCAAGTCCATGGGCTTTTAGCTGAAGTGCTCTAATTGCCTTCGAAGTGTGACCCCAGGATCTGGTTAGATGCCATTTCACCTGCTACAAAAAAGCCTTTTGAAGTGCTTGGTTTTCTCTATCTGGACAGGCAGTGAAAGTTATTGTTTTGTTGAAATTGTAATGAGGATGGAACTGTCTTTTGAGAGGCTTTTGTTGCGTAGAAACTAAAGATTCTCCCTTTCCTTTTATTCTGCAGCAAACTCATTACTGTGGAATTGGCCACAAAGCAATGTGTTATCCCTTTCATCCTATTCTCAGTCTGTCCTGGTCATTAAGACAAAGCCCCATCTCTTTGTTATTTTTTCTTCTTTTTGGCCTGTACAATTAATATCCAGGCCCTTACAATGTCCCGTTTCTCCGAGTACATTAGAAATCAACAGCCAGAGACAATCTTGGGAAGAAATCCAGGTCCCATCATCCACCACCAGGCCCAAAAGAAACCTTGTTTGCTAGCTTCACCTGAGGCCATATTCATCATTGCTTCCTGCTGTTCAGTCACTTGATTCTGTTTTTTCTTTCTTTCTTGAACAGTGCCCAGTCTCCTGCACCATGTATTGCTCTGGCTCTGACAAGCCCTCACTCATACATCTTGGACTTGCTATTGACTCTAAATATTTCCAGCTCTGTCTTTGTAGAGGGTCACTTTTTTCTACTTAGTTGGTAGGAAATAGTCTCAAAAAACCTATCAGGTTTAATGAGCTCTGTCATTATCTATAGGCCAAAGACTTACCCTGTAGTAACTTTTCCATGTCTGAACAGGCTTCAGATAGCCTTTGGTGCCAGAGACTTACCTACCTGACAGTAATATTTGAGGAAGGCAAGAAGGAAGTAACAAGTAGGTGTAATAAAATTAGTAACTATGAACATTTTAAATTATTTGGGTTATTTAGAACCCTGTTTGGAAAAGATAGGGTTACTTTATATTCCACATGTTAATTTATGATTTACTATGATCAGTATTCATATTAACTTATAAAAAATCAAAACTGTTCTAACCAGCATGTTTTAAAGCACATGCAATTTCCCTACCCAAAGAACCATACAAGGTCAATTTCATGTGAAAAGGTCAGATCAGGCCAGAAGTTTACAATTTCAAAGAAACTCAGTATTTCATACTGACAACAAAGCTGTTTTTCCAAGTTTCTTGTAAGCAATACAAACAGCATTAATCAAATATGTTTGATTAAATAGCAAAGAAATTGAGTATTCCTTTCTTAAGAAGGGCTTGATAAATTGCATGTACATGGTAAGGGCTGGTTTTATCCACATTTTTTAAGATGTTAACAACAAGGACAGACAGTCAGACAGGTTTAAACTTACCTTGATAAAAGGGTGCAAGTACATAAATCAAACATTTTGTGTGAATCAAAAATCTTCTCCTTCACAAGGAGATGCTGCTCAGTTTGGCACTGTAGGAGAAATTACACAAACCATTGCCCATAGAACATACGGCATAATGAATAAAATTTGTATTGAATTATTTATTTTTAGTGCTTTATTTTATCTGCTCTATCTTGCACTGTCTGGAAATTGTTCTTGATGAGAGCTTTTTGAGTGTCTGAGTCTCAAATTAAAACAACACATTAATGTCTTCTATACAGCATAGAGGTAGGAAGATTAGAGTGGAGTGCTCAGAAATGCACTGGATTCGACACTTTCCACTAATGGGACCACTAGTGTGTACCACTTTAATTTACTGCCTTAAAATATATCCATAAGATACAGTATTCTTTGATGTACAATGACTGAATAAAATTTAATAGATACACAAGTGGCAGAGCAGAACTAATCCTTTCCAAGGTACCAGCTCTGTCATAAACTGTATTTATTTTGGAATCTGATTAAAAACATGTCTTGCAGCATTAGCAAGACCTTAGAGAGAGGGAAATCAAATGTAGTGTGGGCCATAGGAGATTTCAAATGGCCAGATCATCTATAATTGGAATAATTTTTTTTCTTCTTATTGAGAAAAGAATTTTTTTTCCTTTTTGTATCAGAGCCTGTTATCCCTTTAATACCTTTTCAGAGCCAAGCCTTTTTGTCTGTGGATAACAAAGAAGGAGCCATTCTCCTGAGTGTGTCTGTGCTGGGCTTTACATACCAGAGATGATGATGATGAGTGATCTTCAGTCCAATATACCACCACACTTTAATAGATGACTCTGTCAGTGCAGCTTGTTTGTGTGCTCTTAGCCCATGCCAAGTGCCACAGCAAGCTTAGCTCCTAGTGAAAGATTTAAGAAACACATGAGCTAAGAACTTGTCTGTGAAGAGTTACCAGAGCTAATAAAAGGTAAAGGTGATGACAAAAAAACAAGGTAATTAAACTGAACCCTTAGTCTAGCTACAACGTTCCAGTTTATTGCCAGTCTGATGGACTGAATGGAGACTGAAACTGAGATCTGTGCTCCCCAAATTCCCTCTCCAATATGTCACAATAAATCATTAAATATCATCTTGATATCTCAATGTTTTTCTGCATATCAGACTATACTGGGGAACTATCTCATAAAGGGGAAGAGGATAGGAAAAGTAATGCAAGCCACTTATATTTGCTTTTAAATGCAAAACATTTACCAGTATCTAAGGGTAGGTACTCTAAGCTGTGGCTGCATCGAACTGAAAGTCTTGGAGGAAAACTGTCTAAAATAGGTGAGAATAAGAAAAAAACACAGAGACAAATTCAACAAAGAGTCTATACTGAATTGGTGCTCATACGTTGCATACGTAGTCACGTATAGTGAAAAAGAACCAAGCTAGCTTTCAACTTATCTTGAATATGGCAAGCAGTCCAGCCAATGTAGTTCAGGCTAAATGCCTCTACTACCATGCCTAAATAGGCCATAAAGGATATTTCATTAGACAGTTAATTCACTTCTTTTCTGCCTGCACCTTGCAGAAGAATTCAGAAGAAAGGCTGAGAGCATCTTTCTGACAACAGACATGGGAAGGTGACTACAGGGGCCAGCAGAAAGCTTATTCATGCACAAGAGGCCCAAACAAATCTGCTTCTATAATTTCACTTGCTGTTTTCTTCAACATGTCCTTTGTTGTCACTACAAGTCCAAACACACAAAGTTGCTGATGTTCTGTAAGAGAGAACTGCAGAATGCTGAGATTTTTTCCCCTGTTTTTGTTTCTTAGAAGAAATCTCTTTTTCAGTAAAAGCATATGTTTTGCATGTGAAAATGTCTAGTATGTCATTAACTTGAAATGTCCTCTGCAGAAAAGACATTTCAGTTGATTCTTTTTATCAGATAAGATATTTAGCAAGTATAAGATTACATCCAGAGTACAAAATGGGGCCAGACCTGACTGTAGGCACTGACTAGGTTACACAGGCAAAGGGTTTAAAGCACAATCTGTAAGCAGCCTGTAAATCATGCATCTAAGAAAGCTCAAACAAAACCTTCATGCTGCCTTAAAAGAGATACAAAAGTCCAATAGAAGTCTAAGGAAAAGCAGGAGGGTTTGCTCCCTTACAGCACCCACCCACCATCCCAGGGAAGATGCCCTGCAATCATAAAGGTTTACCTCCATCTTTGATGCATACAGTTCCTGTTCATCCCCTCTCGGGGAGGGAAAGATTGAGCTCTGGTAAGGTTTACCCTCCGTTCAGCACCACACACTGAGAGAGACAGAAGCCTGCTGTAAGTTTCTCTCAAATATTTAACTTTTATTTTTCTGAAGAAATCTACTTATAATGAATGCAAATGGAATTGCGCCTCCAACATAGATTACTTTTAAATCCATCCCTCTAACATCCTCCATCTCCCATAGCATAAGGGGACAGAGCAGAAATGTAGGATTCTGTGCCAGGTCTGTCTTACATATCTCAGTTTTGTGTTTTCAAGAAGATTTATGAACCTAGGAGCAACCAAACTCTTCAGGGACCTTCTACTCATGTCTCACAGGCACTGAAATGCTTTATCTTCATCAGGTCTTTCCTCCTTACCTCGCCTAAGTCTGTGGTAGCAATAGAGGATCATACAAGGGAGCAGCCAATTTTTTATCAAAAGAGGATGTCTTCACTCCCTCTCTGCGTAGCAGAGAAGCAATCTGTCCTCTTACCCACCACCCTGTCAGACACTGTTTCTTTGTGCTTAATATACCACATACATTGAGTAGGACATTCTAATTTCAGCTTCAGCGGTAGAATAGGAGTTCCTGCCCATAAAAACCACATGCAATAACTTGCCGAACTCTTAGAGGGAAACCAGTCAGACTGCAAGATGCAATAATAAGTTTCCCTCAAAATATATCTGATTATATAACGGATTGCTGTATTAAAAATTAAATAAGGCTTGAAATATACAGCAATTTGCAGGCACTAGGGAGTGTGCCTAATAAAGAGAGTGCATTAGCTGCTTCTGCTTCTTGAAATCCAGTCTATAAATACTGTAACATCTTCCTATTTACTTCAGTGTGGGAGGACCAGACTTTGTGAACTTGTTAAAACCAGCACTGAGTTCAGGCTGACTGATGGTTTTTTTTAGCTATGCCTCAGTATCAATATTGGTCTAATCAGCATCTGACAATTGCCATTCAGGTCCCTGGGACACTGTACTTTGTGCATGTTCTAAATGTAGCATTAATGTGGAACTCAATCCTTCCAGGAAAAGTAACAGGACCCAAGCAGGATCCTGACCTCTTCCAGGGGCCACACAGTGATTCACAAGATTATAATAGTGTTACACTAGTTTTGCAGTGGTTATGCTAATGCCTGCATTAACCCTCCAAGCATAGTCAATGCAAATCAGATATTTCTCAGAGTTAGACAGAGCTGCTTTCCAACGCAAGCTGGGAACACAAAGGCACTTCAGAAAGATCCTATTTGTTATCACCATCTACATCTTACAGTTCCCAAACACACTTAAAAATCAGGCCCTTAGGGACACAGTTCTCACTGGAAGTCATACATTGACATTAGTTAAGATATAAATTCACAAGGACTTGATTCAAAGAAGGCACTCCATGCTCACTTTTCATGGAATGATTATTCATTGGCAAGGCAAGAGAGGGAGACGGAGTCAATAGATACTTTACCAGGGAACTGACCTTCAGGGTGAAGTTCCAGTCCCTCTCACAGTAGTAGTTCAAGTTTTTTACACAGAGAACAGCCTTACCAAGGAGGACTGAGAGCCCCTCGGTTCAAGTCCAAGCCTAGAGGCTGGGATGCCTGCTGAGGATATGGGCATCCGCTTTCCTCCAGGAGCAAAAGGCTTTGACCCAAGAGTAGGTTCTACCAACAAGGACACTGGTTAAGAATAGGCATTGCCGCAGGCAAAGTCCTGCAGAGACCTCTGCCTGCACTGGTGGTGGCAGATGGCCCACAACAGCAGTCAGAAAGAGAGTGAATTCAGATAGGCAGTTTGCACTGCACAGGCACAGAGGATGGCCTGGGGATCAGAAAGGGACTGATGTTCTCACACCTAGCTACTGTAGGACTGGGTCAAAAAATTTTAAGGCACTGTCATGTCATTGTGGGATCGTGTTTCCACGGCATTGCTCTTCTCCAGTCATGCAGAAAGAAGTTGTCAGTCCACCACTTTTCAGGGTTACTTTGCCCATTTGTTTTTGTAAAGCTGCATGGGAAGTGGTAGGTAAATGAATGTGTCTCAGAGAAGTAAAATGAAATGACTGTGCTTTGGGTTTGTGCAGTTTCCTTCCTGTCACATTCAAACGCATCAGCAGCCCAGTCCAAGCACACACTGGGCTAGGTTAGCAAGCTCATCAGGCATGCTATCCTCGCCTTCTGACTTCCTCTTGGAAATAAAAACGGTGGCCCTAATGAGAATTAATTAGGGTTGGGGGTGGAGAGGGGGGATCCATCATGTTTTTGTTTGTATTGTTTGTTTTCTGTAAACCCATGGAGGGAGAAAAAAATCATATTACTTCTCCATGCAATATAGTAAACGTAATAAAAAATGAACACATGGTAATTAGCTTCTCCATTAAGTATACCAAGCATAGACAATAGCAGTCATGCAGTGCTGATTACAGACATTATCCTTGCCTGGATTTTTTTTTTTCCACCATTCAATCAACACTGCTAAATAGAAACTTCAGTGTTCAATATTATAAGACACTAGCTGGCAGTTATACAAAGATGCCTTACACAATGTCATCTGGCTGCTTGCCTGATTCTCATATTACCTTCCTGTCTCGCCTTATACACTAATACGCATGGCTGATTAGAAGAAAAATGCAGAAGCTGCTGCCTTCTCTTCTTGCTTTTTTCTCCAACTTAATGCCTTGAGGGAAAAAAGGAATCACATTTGCTAATTTCACCAGCAGTGCTTAACCTGGGAATGGAACAATTCCCTTTCAATTCTGCATTAGTTATAATTCATACACAAACATTGCCTTGCACCACATTAACTGGGAAGTCTTTGATTCCACTCTGAGAGAATTGTTGATTACTGTTGTTGTACAGAAGTCCTCTAGTAGCCCCAGTAAAGAGCATTTCAGAGTTCAAAATAAACATTTTGGGGGGTTGTACAGTATCCAGTGTTTAGATGTCTGGAAACAGGATTTCAGACTGAAAATCCCAGAAGCTCAAATGACTCTGGAAAATGTCTAGGAACTCTTTAAGTGACTGCTTTTGGGTAGATTTGCTGATATCAGCAATCCCTGGGGGTGTCACAGTATAGTTTATGCCAGTTTCTTCAGGAGGATAAGCTTTCTCACAGGAAGAATATTTTTCATGTCGAAAAAATGCAATTTTCTGTACTCTTGTTTACACATATCTGTTTTACTCTTTGATTTCTTATGGTAAAGCTATATCAAGGCAGGTGGTGTACATCCAGGTTTCTCTGACAGGCCTTCATTTTTCTCTGGCTATTTTAGCCAGGTTGAATTTGAAGTCTGGTCAGGTGCCCAGAATTTCCAGATGTCTAACAGCCATGTCAGAGCTATTTCTATGTATCTGAAAATCCTGGGTCACTGACCATACATATGGACACACTTTATAGAAGAATAATCAGTGCCTAGGATGGCTCAGATAGATGTCCAGGTGCAAGTCATCTTCACAGCAAACATATCACAGGTCGAATCATTCTTGTAGATAGCACGCTCTCAGTGAAACTTTCAGGAAAAACCTGGGGGAAAATGTGGGACTCCTTATGTTAGAGATAGGAAACTTTTGACATTCGTAATTGATAGTTATGCATAGATATAGATCAAAGTCTGCAGGTTGAAATCTTACCTTGCAAACTAGCAATCAGTTCTGGAAATGGACTGGCTTGTGAAAATGTGGGTCCTGTAACAAGTGACCTGAGCACATGTAGGGCAGCTGGCCCTGTGCTGGTCAGGATCTCTTCTCTGAGAATTGGACACTAAGCACTGCAACCAGTCAGCAACAGAAAGCTTGAAAAAGCTTTCCATATTTATTCCATCACCACAACAAATATGCCTAGAATTAGTCTAAGAATTTAAGATGGTCATTCAAATTAACACATGTGTATATATATACATATATATATATATATGCATATATAAGAATTTATATACAAATCAACATTGGTATACATTAAAATATGTGTGTGTTGCACAGATGGGAGAAACTTTAGGCCACCTACAAACCTCCCTTTCTAGCTTTGTGGTTGCTATATATGAGCAATATATAAGCAAAGAAAAAGACTAGAAACTAAATGCTAGGTGAGTGGAGAGTCTTCTTGAAATATCTATTTCTTCAAAATACGAACCTGTGAGGTAAGTTTTCTGTGGCCAGAAGGTGAGGTCTAGGATTGCCGAGCACCACAGCAGACCATTTCAGCTGCTGATTTAGCCTGTATTCAATGGCATGAGCAAATCAGGCTGGGGACATCTCTACTTGTCAGTGATGGCCCAGGAATCCCTAGCAGGAACTGTACAGGTTTGACCAACTCAAGAGATAGGAACTGCTGCAGTTAAGCCCTCTAATCAAAGGTGGTGGCAGCAGCTCACATCCCAACAGTATTGTACATCTCAGAAAAATATTTTAAATATGAGAAAACTTTTGTCAAGTATTGTGGATATCTCCTCCCTGGAAGTGTTCGAGGTCAGGCTGGATGAGGCTTTGAGCAACCTGCTGTAGTGGGAGGTGTCCCTGCCATGGCAGGGGGGGTGGAACTAAACGATCTTTAAGGTCCCTTCCAACACAAACCATTCTATGATTCTATGATTCTATTTATGATTAAAACTCAGCTAAGCAAGTCTGTTTTGGCAGAAACACGTTCCTTTGATAAGTTTCCTGCCAGTCAATTTGTACACAGAGTGCAGTTTCACTGCTGTTGCTCTTCACACATTATGATTAGCAAAAAAAATAAGGAAAAAAGACAAGTCAAATGCTACATTTAAAAATATATTTTAAATGCTAGCTAAAGTATACACCCTTTTTTTTTACCATACTTACACTTCAGAGGGTAACACAAAACCCTGGATTGTTTTCCTCCCGTGAGCCAAACAATAGGCAGGATCTCAAAAAACCCACCTACCTCCTACTATTAGAAGACAAACATCTCAGTGCTCAGATAAAGAGAGCTTTAAGGAATGTAATTCTGCTGTGTCAGTCATGAAGAGCTGGTTGTTTTCTTAAGGAGACATTGAGGGTAGGCTGAGGAAAGGAAAACTCTAGGTTCACACTATGGTTATGAAATGTGTCTTTTTATTAATCTCCTCTCACTTACCTCAGCAGCTCCGCTTCTTGCAATGACTGCAGAACTGATGACGAGTTGTCTGGTCCTCCATGCAGGTGATTTTCAAAATTTGGAGAGTATATATTAAATAGAAGGCCACTTAACTCAATAAACCCTTAACCCAGCAAGTGAGAAGTGTCACCTAAGAATACTTCAGTCCTCAAACCCAGCCCCACTCCACCAGAGAAGATGATCAAATACCCAGCTTTGATTGTGGACGTATGAATGTATGAGTGTATTCCTGCGGAGGAAATACCTGGTGCTAAAATTTTCTTCAATGCAGACAAAAATATCTGGGCCTGCAGTGAAAAGCTAAAGTGACATATTTTTTTTTCTTTTTTAAAAGCAAAAATATAACAAACTATTAAGGAAATTCACATCCGTCTACATGTCAGTGGTGCAAATGCTTACATCTTTGCATTAGCTAATACTTAGAGCAAATTTCTTCAAAAAGCTTTTTAAATGTGCATCAGTATTTACTTCAGTAATGCATTTTGAAGCTTCCTAGAGTCTTTTCATGTTGAAATATCCTGCTCTTGTACATCTTACAGTAATCTTATTAAGTGACTTGCACCTCTGATTTCATAATACATGGCGTAATATGGCATCAAACTACATCTGACCTTCTCTGTTCCCTCAAAACCACACTTTGACATAAAGATATGTGCATTTTACAGTAGATATCTTTTACTTTAAAATGTGGTCACAAGAAGCTAAAGGTTGCCAGTTATTACCTATCTTATCTGCAGAGCATCCAGTAAATGCATGAATACCCAGATTGTTACAGTCATTTTTCTTCTCCTTGTTTTCAAGCTAAAATAACATTATATATTATAAACTACTACCAAATAAGGCAATGAACTCAGATGATGCTCAGGGGGGATGATAGATAGGATATCTTGACACAAATTAAGCACAGTAATTTAGGATCAGTAATAAACTCTGGCATTTTGCCAGTTTGCCAGTCATTAAATTAAGGCCACAATCAAGATTTTTTTGTTTGTTTTAAAGAAATAAAGAACTGTGAATTCTTGAGCTTAAATCATTTGAAGACATTTATCTGTGTTAAAAGAGGTATTATTGTACAAAGTTGGCATGGGTACTTCACCCTAACAGACTG
This sequence comes from Antrostomus carolinensis, assembly GCF_000700745.2. NCBI lineage: Eukaryota > Metazoa > Chordata > Aves > Caprimulgiformes > Caprimulgidae > Antrostomus > Antrostomus carolinensis. The sequence continues at coordinate 21,271 of NW_010326494.1, forward strand.
TTTCCACACTGTGAAGCAGATTCTTTTGGACAAAGTTTAGCACAAGGCTCTAATGTATTAGATTAGAGACAAACGTGCAGTGAGGTAATGCCATAAGATAACACTGAAATATTAGTGAGGAAGAAAGCTCAGTGGTGGCAGCCTCAGTGCATCAGGCTGGGGTTTTATGAACACTTGGGTGGACTGAAGGACTCATAGGTGCCAGCAGGCTAAACACCATCCTTCCTTTCCCCTACCACACAGTTCTCCACCTCCTGGCACTGAATTGGAAAGCACTATCAGCTGTTTTTACACCTGTCCTTTAAAGACTTTTTGTCCTGTGCTTTGGATTGGTCGAGTAGAGGCTGTACCAGCTGTAAGCACAGCTGCCTGACTCGTCTTCACCCTAGACCCAGGTTGAGGTTACACCAGCAAAGAAGCCATCCCCTACACAGACAGAGCCAGAATCCATCCCAGTTTGGACACTTTTCCACTCTGTCTCAGTATGCTCTGAACATAGGTGATTGATGGGAGAAGGGGAATAAGGACAGTAATTCTAGCTCTGTGCCAGGCAGGAACTTCTTCACTCTCAGAGAAATTGAGTAAACACAGCATTTATAACAGGGAGATGCAGTGTTACATCTGGTAACAATAAAAGAGGTTTCACTGTATGAAAAGATCAAATTTTACATCTCTATCATCTAAATCAGGTTGGTTTAAATGCTAATGCCTTCAGTTCTGCAACACGTTTTTCCCTTAGTTTAATATTGCCTGGTAGTGTGACCTTCAGCTTTTTTCACAAAGCCTTTTTCTCCAGCCTTTTGGTGAGAGAAAATTAAGAATAAAACTCTTTTGTAGGAGGAATCATGGTATGAATAATCTTGTTCAGAATATAGTATTGAATTTTGCCCAGTTCGCACTAATTTCTCAGTGTATTTTGTACAGACCTTTGTATTTTAATTATATTTCAGTATATAGAGTGCTGGCTCCCGTTGTTAATGTTGTCAGTACCATAAAGTCAGTGGTAGGCAACACAAGATCAAAGAAAATTTACCACCAATTTTTTTCTAATTTATATATAACTCACTTGGTTCCATGCTCTTTCATGAAAGTCTTCCTTTAGCAGCAGGGCTGATAAATCTTATGTTCTGAAAAACTAAAAGAAAGAAACTACCACAAATATGCTAAATTATTCATTTGAGTAATAGGTTTTATTTTATTTAATCCACTTTCCCTCTCAGATAACTTATTTCTAAGATTTTTATTTTTTTTTGCATAATGAAGTCCAAATAAAAGAATAGTGAATTGCACAGTTGGTTTTATTTTGTTATGCCATTTTTTATTCCTTTTCCAACTAACCTACTCACTTACTCCTTGTTTATTTATTTTTATGTTTGGTTTTTTTATATTTATGCCTTTGGGTTCAGGTGTTACATTTACCTGCACAGCACCTAACACATCACAGTACTGACCTAGTGAGTAAGTCTTGTAATTTAAATGCATTATTGCAGCACTTGTTGTGGTTATTGTTGTTTTTATTAAGGAACAAATGCTCTTTGGCAATTATATTCATTTGATAGATTAGGTTTTTTCAGTTGCTGTATAATGTATTCATGAGTAACGATTTTCATTACTCTGGTCTCCACTCCACTGAGACATTAACAGACATTTTTCCTTTAAGAGTATATTTTGGTAAGCAACCAACTGTTAATACATGAACTAGAGGAAATAGAGTCAAGAGAACAGAAGCTCCTGTATGGCTGGCAGCTATAGATATACCTTTGAAAGTGAATTTGCAGTTGGACTAGATAATCCATGCAGTTTGCTGTAGCCCCAGGCCCAGTGTTTCATCTAAATCATGGTGCTTACTCAGCAATTGCAATAGAGCACACATGCAGGTGGGATTTCAGCACTTCCCAAGGAGCTCACTGAACTGGGAGGTGTCAAACTGGATTCAGGCTAGAGCAGATGAAAGTTTGTCATTTTAGCCTTTAATATGGTAGGGGATTAAAAAACATGTCAGGATATGTGTCATGTATATATTTGTTAGCGGCTAGCTAATTACAGATGAACTGAGGGTGGAAGTGGAATGCTAACTTGAACCATGGCTTAGTTAAAAGCAAAGTTGGCAAAAGACAGTCAATGCTATTATCCTGAGTCAACATTACCATGACTGTTAAGTCACCATTACCAGCCATAGGGAAAAATGACCTTGTGAGTGAGGAACTGGTCAGGGATCAAGTCTGGGTTCAGTTCCCAGTTCTGCCTCAGGGGCTGCATGTGACAGGATTAGATGGTAATATCCTGTCTCACAATGGCAGGTGATTTTTCTGAAAGAAACAGGAAATAAACAGGTACTGAATAGCAATTCAGTGTAAGCAGGGCTGATTGTATGTGAAATGAAGTGCTAGAATAGTTATTCAGTATATGCAAAACCAGGCTTGGCCTCAGATGAACCCATGTGAATGAAAAGCATTAATAGTGGTATTAAAAACAAGCCCTTCAGTTCTCTACATATTTCAGGTCTTCATTTGCAAAATAAGACTAATATACTGCTTTAACTAACAATTATGTCTTCTTTCTTGTCAACCTGGAAACTTTGGATAGAGTGTCTTTTCTGGCTGTATGAGCAATGTCAATATTGCAGAAGTCCTGATTTCAGCTGGGAGACCTAAGCACTAGAATAGAATAGAATAGAATAGAATAGAATAGAATAGAATAGAATAGAATAGAATAGAATAGAATAGAATAGAATAATAGAGGCTACTTTAGTTGGAAGGGACCTACAGCAATCATCTAGTTCAGCTTACTGACTACTTCAGGGCTGAGCAAAAACTAAAGCATGTTATTAAGGAAATTGTCCAATTGCCTCTTAAACACTGACAGGTTTGGGGCACCAAACACCTCTCTGGGAAGCCTGTTCCAGTGCTTGACCAACCTCTCGGTAAATAAATGCTCCCTAATGTCCAGTCTAAACCTCCCCTGGCACAGCTTTGAACCATTCCCATGCATCCTGTTTCCGGATCCCAGGGAAAAGAGATCAGCACCTCCCTCTACACTTCCCCTCCTCAGGAAGCTGTAGAGAGCAATGAGGTTGCCCCTCAACCTTCTTTTCTCCAAACTAATAATAACAGCTGTAAATTATTTTCTCATGTCTTTGATTTTATTAGGAATTATGTTTTTAAAAAAAGCCAAGATCAGCCTTTCCCTTGGTATTATGGTCATACTTTCAGTCAAGTATGGTATCTGCAAAAAAACAGAATCAGCTTTTAAATAATACAGACTCAAGCTCCTGATTCATCTCAGGTAGTAATGAAACATTTGAAATAAAATTATATAAATGTTTTTGAACCAACCATCTTTAAATTCCCTAACGTGGAACCAAGATTCATCATATCACATAAGAACACTCTGGTATGATATATGCTTCTTTCTCATCTCTCCGTCTTCTCAATCTCTGTACAGCTTTGTCTGCTGGTGGAAAACTTCTTATAAAATGTATAAACTAGAGGGTAAAGGATTTTGTCTTATTTGTGCTGACCAACTGGGACTATCACAAGAAATGTGAAAATAAAGTTGTCAGTGATATAGCTACAATCCAGAGTGAAAGTGCCTGAAATCTCAGAAGAAAGAACTGTCCTCCAAAATTTCCAACCTGGCTTGTTAGTACTCGGAGTTTCAGATGACTCAGTTAATGTTGCAGAAAACAGCAGCTCTGGGGGCATAACTGTTCTGTTCTCCCTGTCCCCCAGTCCTCAACCACAAAATATGAACATCTCCCAGTGAATTCACAGTTTCTTCTGTCCACAGAAAAGTCTAAATCTTTTAAGACCTTTATTTAACCTGAATCTGAATGCTAGACTTTGGGCATATATATATATATATATATTTTGTTTTTTTTAATTTACAGACAGAAACAGTCTCTCCTTTCCTCACAGGCAACATTTTAAGGCTTCAGGGTATTATTTATGATCATTCCTATAATTTTATCTGGAACTCATTGGAATTGTTAGCAAACTTACAGAACTCCTGATTTCACACTAAATGATAAATAAACGCTTTTTGTCTATAGAGTAATGAAACTTGCTCTCTACACTTTATCCATTAAAGTTTAAACAAACACCCTTTGGCATGTTGCAAGCACTTTTACCTGCAAATTAATAACATTTCCTTTGATTAAAGCTTGGCCATCTTACAGAGCATTGATTAATAGGAAAAAAGTGTGACAAGACTTTCAAGGAGGGAGTGGATATTGAATGGATCTCAGATTTTGCAAAACACTCAAATTTTTCTTTCTTTATAAAGAATAGTATCCTAGTGAAAGATGGAAATTAATCCTTTTTTTTAAAAAAAGAAATGTTCTTTCATTCACTGTGATGTATATCTTTACATAAAAATGAGTTTGTTTAACTTTCACTAATTCTTCTGCTAAATCCAATATCCTTGGAAGCTAGCCAAAAGGTTTTTGTATTAATTAATCATTTCATAACTGCAGAGACATCCCCCTTTTCACCTGATCATCCTTTTTCCCCCTTTTCCTACTAAATCTCTATGTACGTTTCATGTATTTCATACACATTTTATATGAATATTTTTTTAAAATAATCATCAAAGGCAATGCTAAGTAAAATGCCTTAAAGAAGTCTATCCATGTATCTTGATGAACCAAATTTAAATTAGAAATAAAAAAATACATCAGATTTGTTTCACAAGACCTCTTCACCATAAAATATTGGTTTATTTTTACATATTTTATCCTTTATCTTTTATTTCTTTTCAGTTTTAATCTTTCATCAGATTTTCTGTTGTTCCACCTGGTACTGATGGCAGGTTAGCCATTCTCTGTGTAATCTACCTTATCCCTCTTGTTTTTTCAGTATTATCATAAACTTAGTATTCTTCCAGTCATCTGCCTTTTTCCTGGGTTTCCATGATGTGCTCCAAGACAGCACTTTTGGAGAGCTTGGAAAAGTCCTCTTATTTTTTAAACATTTATCTTTAATAGACACTACCATCTTCATTAGTCACTAATGGACTGGGAAGTAATTCTTAGTACTAATGCAGTGAAGTACCTCTTGCTCCTTCTTTCCAAGTTCTCCAGACCCCGTTTGCCTTTAGCAGTCAGAAAAAGTGTCAAATACTTTATAGGTCATTTGCACTTTTTGTCAAGATGCTCTTCTCTTGCTGGTACTATTGGATAAATACAGAGAGTTTGGTGGTTCAGTCTGCTGCCTGTACTGGAGGTAAGGGTCTTACGTTCCTGTTATTAACTACACTTATTAACAAATAATGTTTTTATCAAACATTGACTTTCTTGTATTTGGAAAAGAAAAATCACACACCATGTGACCTGAACTTCTACAAACTCAGTCTTCTGTTCCTCACATCTTTCTGGGATTTCTGGCTCAATCAGATGTCATTAGATTCACGTAGGGGTTCAGAGTTATTGGGAAGGTGTTTACTTTTTACTACAGGTGGAACCATCCAGAATGCTGTTGAGCATGGAGCTGAGATGAGCCATGCAAGAAGAGGCATGAGATTTTGGCTGGTTTTCCATTGGCAAAAGAGAGCCTGAAATGAAATTTTGTAATATTGCATTTAATAAATACCTCTTGGGAAACTGGCCAGTATGTCTGAAGGAGAAAAGCTAGTTAAGGTAGCAATATTGGCACCAAAATAAATGGGTCCATACTGGCTAGAAATAGATGTAGACTGAAGTCCCTGATGTGATGTGGCACACTGCGGTATCCTGGCCCTCATCCTCAGCAGTTCCTCTCAAGTGCTATGTCCTTTGTTTTCATGTTTCTACATAAAAACCACACTTTTTGAGAGTTACACCAGTCTACACCAATCTCTGTTGTCCTTGAAGAAATAGCATTGATCTCAAAGCAAGGACCACTTTTTGTCACTTTGTTTATCAAATTACATAAAAAGGCTTGGAGCAGGAGATAATTTCTGAGAAAAAAAAAAAATCAAGAAAGAGCATACCAGAACTTGTCTGAGTGCTTATGCAATGCAAATAAGGATTTTATTTGGGGAGAGAATTAGGATAGCTTTTCATATTATTTACTTTTGGTTGCTTGTTTGTTTTATCTTGTTAAACCAAAAATATTTTTCCTCTGATTTGAATAATCTTGATTACTGCAGTACCACCTGTGACAGCTGCAACCATTATTTAATAACAAAATAGACAGAAGGCAGAAATAATGTGAAAATGCTATTGGAAGTATAAAGAAAAAGAAAGGAGAGTTCCATTACATTAGATAAGTGAAATGAGCAAGTGAGTATTTATTGTTTAGACATGTAGTACTCTTCATGAATATTAAAAGTGACCTTTCTTCTTCAGAAGTTGTACCTTTTCTCATGGTGCCCATCAAGTGTCTTATACTGAACCAATTAAAGCGTGGGGACATCCAGCAGGCAGTGTCAAAAGCAAATAGTTAGGTAAAATAAAATGGGCTTACAAGCAAAGAGGAGAAAGCACTCAGATTTTAAATACATTTCTGTCTTGCCAAGCTAAGCAGGGTTAAAAACCTTACATATCAAAAGGAAGAGAATATGCAACTGCTCTCCATGTGCTATAAAACAAAACTAGATTATCACAAAGCTGTTTCTCATTAATATGGGAAATGACAGGAAAGAAGAAACTTTGAGAAAACTTTGCAAGCAGATTTTAACTTTTTGTAATATATATGTCATACTTAGTTATTCATTGACTGGTTTTCTATTGTAGCTTTTGGTCCATACTTCACTTGGAAGCTGCTAGCTGCAAGTATGAGAGACTTGAGGACTTTTGGTGAGGAACAGCCCCTATGTTGTGAAAAAGAAGAGCAGAGTCCTTTAAATTAAAATCACTCTTAAAAATACCGCTCTGATATGAATGCTTGCAACTTAGAATCATAGATTCCTAGAATGGTTTGGGTTGGAAGGGACCTTAAAGATCATCTAGTTCCAACCCCCCTGCCATCAACAGGGACACCTTTCACTAGACCAGGTTGATCAAAGCCTCATCCAACCTGGCCTTGAACACTTCCAGGGAGGGGGCATCCACAGCTTCTCTGGGCAACCTGTGCCAGTGTCTGACCACCCTCACAGGAAAGAATTTCTTCCTAATATCTCATCTAAACCTCCCCTCTTTCAGGTTAAAGCCATTTCCCCTTGTTCTGTCACTACCTTGTAAAAAGTCCCTCCACAGCCTCCCTGTAGCCCCTTCAGGTACTGGAAGGCCGCTATAAGGTCTCCCTGGAGCCTTCTCTTCTCCAGGCTGAACAGCCCCAACTCTCTCAACCTGTCCTCACAGGAGAGGTGTCCTAGTCCTCTGATCATCCTCATGGCCTCCTCTGGACTGATTCTAACAGATCCATGTCTTTCTTGTATTGGGGGCTCCAGAACTGGACGCAGTACTCCAGGTGGGGCTTCACGAGAATGGAGTAGAGGGGGTGAATCACCTTCCTCGACCTGCTGGCCATGCTTCTCTTGATGCAGCCCAGGATACAGTTGGCCTTCTGGGCTGCAAGCACACATTGCTGGCTCTTGGAAGGTTATAATTTTTAGTATTTTTCCTCCACATTTATCTTCTCAGGTATCTGCAACAGATGGAATTTATTCTGCTGCAGTGATCAAAATGGCCCTGTATCCATCAGTAACATATACAATTGTCCCAGCACTTTATGCAGACAAGAAACAGGACAGGCAGCAGCATATTGGGACTTTTTCTTTCCATGTAGGTAATTGCAGATATCTGTACTGGTACACCTGAAGTCCTGTTTTGACCACTGCCTGTGTGCAAAAGTCAGTATGAAGTCTTTACCTCACTAGCTCTCTGTTTGATGACTGCAGAAATGCAGAGGCTGTGTAGTATCCTTTGTATGGCTGAACTTCACTTTCAAAGCAAAGAGCCCAGTAAGAAAACATAGCATCGCTTCTAATCTCAAAATAATAATTGCAGAAGTTACAAGATGTTGAGGTTGTCACAGCTCTGAGTAAATCTGAGATGGTTTTGGTGTCTCCTTTCTTCTGCCCATAACAAGAGTCTGGCTGCTACTGCTACCTTTCATAGAGCACTGTATTTCCAAGGTATGGATATCCCCATATGTCAAGCACTTTAGTTGTTATGCCTCCCAAATGCAGCCAGATCATCATGGCTTTTTAATTTAATGGCAATGGCCTTAATTAGATCAGATCCTCAGCTAGAAAATTAAGCTACCACAAAACAAACAAGTTAACATAGAGGGAAGAATCCTGCTTGCAGAGTGCATCCAGTACTGCTTTGTTCTAGCATTCAGTGGAGTTCTTGGATTTCTTCCCTTCAGAGAGGCTGAAAAAAAGAATGCACCATAGGTAATGTACACCATTTGCCTTACTTAATATGAAGGCAAGTCTGCTGGGCACTGAGTGGTCTTCTGAACACAGACACAGCAAGTTCCAACAGAAAAACTGAGAAGTAAGGAACATTAGTGCTCACATAGCAGCACGCTCTTGGGGCTAAGCTTTCTGCTACCTGTGTGCATCTGCCAGATTTACCTTGGGTACCTATGTATGGCCCTGTTCTCAGACTCTGAGAATAGCATGAGATCTAACAGCAACATGCAGTTAAAATATACTATCATTGTAAAAGGATTCTGTCTTCCTTGTAACTTCTGACTTGTCCAATACCTACAATTTTTGTTTCTTTCTTCTCCTGAGACAATGTATACTGACACTCAGTGCTCAATTGTTCCTCTCTCAACAGGCAGGATAATTATAAGTCTTTTCCTCCCCAATGTGCAGGGTTATCTTCCTGCATTTGGAAACTGTTCACCTGTTCAAACATAAATGGGTGAAATATTGAACACTGTAGCACAAACCATGAAAGTTGCTAATATATTTTCCATTTTCACTCATTCCCCCCTGCTTTCCTAAACCTTATATTCAGCAACTTGCAGGTAGCAGAATTTAATTACTGAAACACATCGGTCACTGGTTTTAGGTCTATTGTGAAAAGCAAATTAGATTTCCTTGTGTATTACAAAGGCCTTTACTTTGTTTTTCAATAGAAATGACATAACACAGGCATGGAAAGCACAGACAGGAAAAAGACAAAAGAGAATTGGACTGTGAACATAAAGGGTATATTTATACTGATGGATACAAGAACACCTCTGGAATCAGAACTTTATTGGCCTGATACATAAAGGCACATTAGTTAGTACATAGGTCAAAAGGAGTTAAATGCAGTCTAGCAACTGCATTAATGTAAAAAAAAATAATAACAGAAAGGACAAGAATCCTCCCTTCACTAGGGCCTTGCTACTCAATGATGCAAGAATAGCCAAACTGATGAGAACCAAGGTCAACAGGAAGAAAAGTTCAAGGTTACAGCTGCCAAAAGGGGGTAAACTAGGAAGGACTAAGACACAGGCAAAAATAGACTATACCCCTCCATGATACTTTCCCAGCGACCACCCATTTTCAGCTCAGGGACTTCCTGGGTTAAGTCTATCTTCTGTGTAGTTGGTATCCCCCAATGTTTTCCTCTTCCATTAACCTGTCCAGTCTCTCCTTGGTCCCCCCTAAACCATTAGTATTCACTGCATCCTTTGGCAAGCAATGTCACTGACTTATTACCTACTGCATGAAGAATAACCTACTTTTGTTTGTTTTGAAGCTTGTTTCTACTATCTTACTTTGATGATTCCTAGTACTTATAGTGGAAGAGACAGTGAACCATCAACCCCCATCCATCCTCTCTACCTCACTGCTGATTTTATAGCACTCTAGCATGTCCCCTGTAATTTGTCTCCTTTCCAAAAAGAAGAATCTTAGCTTACTTAGTTATTCCTCGCACAGCATACATCCCATATATTGATAGCCCTTGACAATCAAGGACAATGAACCTTTTTCCAGTTCTACTATATTCTTTCTGAGATGAAAAGAACAGAAGAGTACAAAGACACAAACGCACCATGCATTTATAGAACAGCATAATGATGAACTCTTTTTTTATCCTTTATTGCTTTACCAATACTTTCTAACATTTCCAATTGTGTTGTTGTTGTTGTTTTTCAGTGCTGAACACTGGGCTGTCATTTTCATGGAATTATCGATTGTATCCCCAAATTCTCTCTCCAAACTGGTAAATATTAGGTCAGAACCCCTCATTTTACAAATGAAATTAGGGTGATGTCTTTCCTACATGCATCACTTTACTTTGACGTGCATTTAATTTCACCATCTATCCAGATCGTGCAAAGCCACATTTTCATTCAGCTCTGTCTTTTTAGTTACGTTCTGTTCTTAGCAACTTTTCCATAGCTGCTAGGAACATGAGGCACCAAAGCCTGCATACAGAAGCTGGTATCTCCATTGCGCCATTCAGAGTGAGCAAAGATGAGACATGTAGTTCCAGGAAAAACATTTGGACAGGGAGATACAAGAATGAAGCTGAAAGAGCTTTCTCTCTCTGTCAGCCATTAATAACTCACTTCTTTTGGGGAATCTAACCTGTAACTTGTTCAGTCATTTTATAAAGGAGAAGGTGAAATTCAGCATCTGTGTGTGCACATGGAAGTCTCCTCTAAGATCTGGAAATAAAAAAGAGGAAAAAACTTTTAAAGGCTTAGGGTCCTTACCATGAAGTTTCCTCTGGGCACATCTAGTCTGTGCCACTGCTTTCCTTGTAAAACTTGACAGTGTTTTTTATTGAGATTAAAGGAAGTGTTTCTTACACCATTATAAAGGAATTTTTTGCAGTCACAATAAACAAAGGCCAGAAGAACACTAGGGAAACTCTGCTGGTAAGACACAGAACAGAGATCTTGAACTTGTTTATTCTGAGTTTAGTGAAGACACATTGCCACATACAGTTTTTTAAGTCTGGGTGAACTCACAGTACTTTGCAGATCACAGTAATGCAGACCTATCCTATGATCCAAATTCTGTTTGAAAGCATGATCTGATTTCTGGTCCTAATTTTAGGTATTGCCTGCAAGGATGTTACCACTTACATATTTTTATTCTTTCTTTTGTTCATATCCATTAAGTCTCACCCAATGGACCTGGGAAGGGTATATTGGAGCTTTATTTTCTACTGTTGTATGTATATTTTCCCTGTATGTTATTTCCTCTACATTTTGGCTCCAAATAAAGTACTTTCACTATAAAATTCCACCAGGCAGCTTTGTGACAGGGTTTAAATGTTGGCAGCCCATGCAAAGAGAATTACTTTGCAACAACTGTTGCAAAACAATATTTTTACCCAGTATAGCCAAATTCCACTGGGCTTTTTTGAATGCCTTCCTCCCTCTGTCCTGTCCACCACATGCTTCAGAGGGTCACTTAACATTTCATTTGTCCAGAGTTATTGTAGTGGTGCTGCCCGCTGTTACAATTACTGCATTTCATTTTTCTCTGCAGCTTTGCTGAGCTCTCTTTTATGTTAACACAAGTAGCAATGTTTGCAAAGTGCTTAGAGACCCATCTGCTTAGCACTGCATACATGTAGGATCATTACCACCACTAATAGTTAATAACTTCTGTACCCTCCCAGAAATACCTGTATTTATTTTGTCTAGAGCCCATCTTCAGGAAATAAGATGGCACAATTCATCATGGTTCAAGCGTGCAATTGTGTTCTTAGATTAGTAAAAAAAAAAGTTATGCACTCTGGGAAGTCAAGCCAAGAGCTTCTTAAATACAAATTATGTCAGGGCTCCAGGGGGGTGGCAGGGCAGGGTCTTGCCAGCTGGAGCCCATCCCATTGCCTCAGAAGGGACCAGGGCAGCTGGGGAGCAGCCAAGGGGACCCCCTGTTCAGGGCATCAGGCACCTACCCGGGGACAGGGCTGAGGCCAGGCTGGGATGTCAGCCTGCAGGTGGGGGTCAGTTGGGCTGAAATAGGGTCCTGGACCACAGGCAGGGCTGAGCACACTCCAGGAGAGGCTGGCGGGGACAGACCATCCCATGAGTGCCCTCCAGTCATGGCAGTGTGCCCTTGGGTGAACTCCAGCTAAAGTCATCCTTCGCTCTCTCAATCCTCCATCCCCCTCACCTCTTTTAAAACACTTGGAAACTAGTACCAACAGGTCATAGCATATTAATATACCTCCTGGGGTGTTGGCAGGCCGAGCTTTAACTGGTGCACGACTGAGTGTTTCAGTCCTGGCTGCACGTTCTGATATTAACTGTGTTTGTCATGCTACGTAAGGGCCATGATCAGCAGCTGGCCTCAGGCAAAGGGAAAGTAATCAGTCTTTTGGAGAACTTTTCCAGTGGCTGCCAAGAATTTTCTGCATGAGGAAGCCTATTAACAAGCATCATGTGAGAGAGTGTTTACAGAAAGCCAGAAAATGCTGACCCAGGATAAGGAAAATGTCCCCTCTACGTAGTTTCACAGCTGAATAACTCTCTGATATTTCATTGAAGGGATTTATAAATAAGAGTTACAAAATAACTGTACAAAAGGGCTTTTAAAATATGTTTACACCAACAACAATCTGGTCCCCTATGGTAATTTCTGAGCAGAGATTACATTTCAAGGGACAAAGGAATGTTCCTGGGGTGTAATATCTGTGCAAAATATGATCTCAATGTTCAGATAGAGCGTCTTACCCCATGAGCTCCTTCCCCACTGCCTCACCTTGTGACTGAGTTGGCATAATGATAGGCCTGCAAAACTCTTGTCCATGAGTTAACTTGATGTGCCCCTAAAGGAAACTCAATAAAACCTCAAGTCGTGTAATGAAAACAGACTCCACAATTACCAATGACAGATATTCTATTATTTATAACCCATAAGGAAAAGGGCATTTTAAAATTCCTTTCCAGGAGCTTTGCCAGAGAAGCGAATATTCACATAAACTATGTCTTTTAATTCTGTTACAGTTTTGCTTTTTTTAAGCTATAAAAGTATGTTCAGAGTTGAAATGTGGAATTTAAGCATTTAGGCTTTTTCTCAGAACAAATATGCACTATTTATACCAATTCAAGTATTTTCCCGTGCGTGCCTCTCAACTTTCCAATGACTGAAGTATAACAAGTTCTCAAGTGTTTGCCATTTGCTTACCCTAAGCCTGTCACCAGGGGTTTATAAAACCCTTGGTGGAGCAGTGCCGATGATCTGTCATATCATGCTGATGCACTTCTGGCACCTGTGTGATCATCTTCTTGTCACTGAGCTAGAGCAGAGAGGGGCACAGGCTTTGTGCCCCATCTGCTGCTATTTGTGCACAACTGCTGAGACTTTTTTATTAGCCTCATTTAAACCTGAAATGAAAAAAAAAGAGGAACTGAACCAGTTGTGACAGAAGAGATTAGTCCAACTTGTTGCCACATGACATTCCTGAAGTTAATACTCAGCATTGCTGCTTTGAAAAGTGACATTTCCATTAAAAAGGCTAGTGTCGAATCACCCTGAAATAAACCGTCTGCCTTTGTAACTGAGATTCTATCTACAATGGCATTTAGCATAAACTGTAAACACGGAAAATGAATTTTCCTTTTATGTATTACCTTGTGTTCTTAGCAGATAAATTTCAAAAGGCTGTATGTTTTATCTCTTTTTCAAACTTTTTCACATTATGCCTGTCTGTGCCTATGGAGACTGACGCACGTATCCTTAGGTACATGCTCAATGCACACGTATAGTAGTGATATCATACACAAAGTTTCAGAGCAATTTAATATACATCCTTTACCCCTGCAGGTGAGCTCTAATAACTAATTGTGTCTGCACAATCCCCTAACATACCCAGTTTCCATTCTAACAACATGCAGAAATTAAAAATACTGACAAATGTTCCCACTTTTCTCAAAAAATGCCAAATTTGAAATTTGCTGCAAAAATTATACTGGCCTGAATTTTGGTTTTTCTGCTTTGATTTAGGTAAAAAAGATACTAAAATCAATGGTTTATGGTGAGGGGAATAAAGTAAATGATAAAACTGCATAAAATTGGGGTTTAATTATCTTTCTTATGCATCTGCTGTTGGAAAATAGTATAAATTGCCTATAACCCCACTGGCCATGCAGATACTGAGCAGTGTTTCAGTAGGTAAGCAGACACATGCTGTCCCAGCTCCTCCCAGAGCTGTGAGTGCAGAGACAACAGAGCCGATGGCTTGTGGGCACATCATCTCCCACCTCCTGAAGAAAGGTGTTCACTGAGCAACAGGCTATGTCCCCAGCTCTGCTGGGGGATGCACACCCCAGGGATGCTCCGCTTAGAGAGTCAGAGGCAAAGCTGAGCTCAGAGTTATGGTTTTGGCCATGGACTGAGTGGGTGAAGGGCTCAACCCCAACAGGTGAATTTCCTCATGTGGGTTTACAGGAGTAGTAGGATGCCCCTCGAGAGCTGCTATTGCTAACTATTAGTGATTAACACTGCTGATGAAAAGGACGAGGGCAAAGGAGCAATTCTAAATGACCTGGCAGGAAATATCAGTCCCCGGTACAATTTGGAAAAAAATAATGGTGAACAGACATGCTTCAAAACAAGGGTGAATGCTGAGCTTCAGGGAGATGGAGAAAAGAGCAGCTTCAGAAATGCAACTGCAAATAACAAACTAAAAAACTGTGAAATGACAGCAACAACTGTAAAAAATTAATTTAGGATATCACAATTGTATGGGTGTTTTGTCCACCGACTTCTGGAGATTTTCATGCACACAGACAAGGTACAGAAATTTTGAAATCTGCCTGTATATGCAACATATATATGAAGCAATTGGAGCTTAATGGTAAATGGTTAACCTTTTTCTGGGAAAATTTGAAACATATTAAGTTAAACTTCATGAGAATTAATTCTTCTTAAAATAATAATTTTATATCACTATTTAAATATTTTTCAAAAAATACTTTTTTTTAATAAATGTAATTATAATTCCCACATCTCTACTGTTAAAAAACTCTTTATAACAAAAGTTTTGCTTCTATGAAAATAAAGTAGTCTTTTCCAGGAAATATAGGTCAATCAAAATAAAAAGTGATTGAAAATCCATCTGGTTCCTACAAAATATTTTAACAGAAACTTTGTCAGCTATAGATAAACATTGCTTTCAGACTCCAGTACTACATATTAGAGAGCTAGTTTATTTTTTTGTCAAAGAAACACTCGAACAGAGCATCAGACATTAATACCTACATTATTATCACCTGCACATGAGCACAAAAGATTGATATTAAAACATATATATATATATATACTGAATGTCTGTCTAAGAGTTACACAACTGGTTATTCCTAAGAGTTGTAAGCTTTTCATCTGAGCCTACAGACTCTTCCAAACAAGTTCCACATGCACGTTTGGGTCTGTGAACAAGCCTTTGTGAAAGATGGCCATCACGACTGGCCCCACTTGGTATCAGAGTAACAGGAACCATTGCTGCCACCACCAAGGTCTATCAGCTTGGTAGCTGCACTGAAATGTGTTTGCCCTAGAGCTTTCTCGGGGGCTATTCTGGCCATGCCAAACACAATCTGGTGTTTGCAGGCTCTTCATGGTATTACACAGACAGAAGGAATTCCTTGCTTTTGGCAGAGACATGCTGGAATGTGGGAATGCCACCTCACTCCATCACCCACTTTGTACCTCCTGGAGGATGTGCTTTTCCATCTAAAAATGACAGCAAAAGCAATCTGCAGCATTGTACTGACTGATACAGGCAGCTCTTCTGGAGTGTAGCATGGCTGAAGCCTCGGCACAGATCTCATCATCCCCTTTGCTCCCTGTTACTTTTCTCATTCTGTATCAAAGTATTTTTTTTGCTCCTGCTTCCTACCAATTTCTCACACATTTCTGTGGTACTCGTATCAATATGTACAACTTCATGGGATCACAGAACAGCTCAGACTGGAAGGGACCTCAGGAGTTCTAAAACCTGACCTCCTGATCAAAGCAGGATAAGCTGGGAGATCAGACCAAGATGCTTGGAATGTGACTCATCTGAATCTCAAAAATCTCCAAGAGCCATGCACAGCCTCTCTGGGCAACCTCTCTGTGCTATTTCTTGCCTAGCCACATGGAGAAAAAGGGCTAAACCACAGAGGTTTGGGGCAACAGCTTTCCCTCAGAAGCATATATATTCAGAAGCTGAGCTCTCCTTTCCATCCAATGTCCTCAAAAGTCATATACTAAGCAGCCTGCTTGGCATGCTCTGGACTGAGCTCATGGCAGTGTGACCCCTGTGTGGCAGTTTTTGGGGATCTCTGGCCAACAGCAGAGCTGTGACAAAACTCTGCACACCCTGGGCAGTGCTTCTCCCACTTGACACCTAAACATGTCCATTTAGACAAAACTCTCTGTCTTCTCTTGCTATCGCTTTTTCTTTTTGTTGCTACAGTGATGGCAAATGAGGGCAGGGACAGTGGTCATAACATCTAAGAAAAACTCTAGGATTTTGGTGCTGAAGTGGTTAAATGGGCAACACCAAGATTCTTTTCAACTGAAGAAGTGCAACAAGCACAGAGGTGGTATTTAAGGACAGTAGCTATAAGAGTGACAGAAATTTGGAGGCTACAAGGCTCAATGCAGTAGGTATATTTTCTCTGCTTTGGAACAACAGCTTAGCACTATAAGAAGAGAGGCTTCCCACAGCTATTTGTCACAGGCTTGGCAACATACAACTGAACGAGAGCACAAGAATCTGACTGACCTTTTGCAACCTAAGACCACACAAGCTCATGCAATGCAATTACCTTGTGTTACTGTGATGAGACAAAATTTCATTTCAACTCTGGACCCAGACAACAAGTGTTCCAATACCTTATTTTTTTCCAGGAATCATGTCTGAGGGAAACTCTGAGTCATCCAGAGAGGGAAGAGGTGAATAATATCCACCTTGAACTCTAGACATAGATGAGAGCATTCCAACCTGATGTTGGGAAGAAAAAGTCTGTTTGCTTCCTATAAAAGAAAGATGGCATTTTGTGAGAAAAAGCAGAACAGGGGGATATAGAAGCCATCCACAACATATCTAACTTCTCTGTTATTGCACAGTTATGTTTTCCACCATCTTCTAGAGCGACTGGTTTCAGCCAGTGTCAGAATATTGGACCAGTAAGCCCTTGATTCAGTATAGCATCTCTCTCACATTAGAGACACGCTGCAGGGCAGGCAGATTCATATGAATGTTGGTAATGGTTAGCAACGTTTTGCTCTGTATGTACTCTGCCACAGGGTCTTGAAAGAGAACCACAAAGCAGAACACTGACTAACTTGTTTGCAAATATGGGAGCAATTCTGCAGGCAACTTTGCAGTATACCCTTTCTTACAGATTAAGATCACTGCTATCAGGCACACATTGTGCAGCATGTATTGGCTTGAGCTGAGAGTTTGCATGGGGCTTTTTGTTATTTAGCTTCCTTCTGACTCTTAGAAGCAAGAAAAAGTCTCAGGAAAGGTGGATTGCTTTGATTGCTAGAGCACAAAGTAAACCAGGTTTGCTTGAGGTCAGTTTCCACAGTCTGTCTGGCTTACCAGTAAATGTCTGACAGTTGCCAGTGGAAGAGCTGAATTTATTGTATTTTTTAAATGGTTGAAGACAGGATTTTCAGCACACAGATCAATTCATCTGTGGGAAGGACCATTGCAGCATCCTAGACCAATTGGAGCTCTTGCATGTGTGCAAAAGATCTAAAAATGTGCAGCAAGGATTTTCTAAAGGGCTTGTATTTCTAAACTCAGAAGTAGCAAGTCTGAGCAAAACACAGGTCCAACAAACTATCAACCTAGAAGTCTGAGCTGTTTGTGCTAATGGAAAGGATAAGAAAAATAAAGAAGACTTTTCCAAATAAAATTTCTAGACTACTTGACTGTATGTCATGCCCAGCTACATGCACAAACAGAAATGCCAAGTGGTATCATTTGTTCTCTCCATTTTAGGATCAGAAAATCAAATTTGGCCTGTGGAGAGGAGCCTAAGAAGCTTCCCAGGGTGAGAAGGGATGCCTGGCCCTGGAGCTGAACCTCAACTTTGTGGCTGTGATACTCTCTTCTGCATCATCACATCCAAAGCAAGAGGAAGGGTTTGAGCAAAAAGAGAGGTAAATAGAAAACCTGCAATTCAGAATCTCTCACTTTCTTGCCTCCTTCCTGCAAGATTCTGAGAACAGTCTTCAGCACATACTCCAGATCTTGTCTGAGGCTGTCCCTGCAATTCCTCCCCATTAGCACCTACAAACCTGTGCTAGTTTAACCATAGAGGCTCGTTGATCCCCCCACCCTCCGGTGGGGGGGATAATATGAATGAACAGGATAATATGAACGAACAGGACTCACAGGTCAAGACACGAGCAGTTTACTAGGATGGTAAGGGAAGAAGGAAACAACACCAAAAAACAACAACAATACTAATGAAAGAATATACAACACAAGTGATACACGGAACCAAACAGCTCACCACCTGACTCCTAACCTGCTCCTGAACCTCAGTACCCAGTACCCCTCTTCCAGGAACTTCCCCTGTTTAAATACTGAGCATGATGTCACATGGTATGGAATACCTGCTTTGACCCCTTTGGGTCAGCTGCCCCAGCTGCTTCCCTCCCAGTTCCCTGTGAACAATTAACTCTATCCTAACCAAACCCAGGACAAAACCCTACCGAGGTGTGGTTTATCTCATTTGGATAAGTGCTTAGTGCCTGCCCCTTAGTCACATTATCTGTTATTCCAGTAAACACTGCAATCTCAAGCTTTACTTGAGATATTTACGGATGAATGCATTCCTTGTATGACACATTGATTAGATGAAAATATCAGTCTACCTTGTATGGTCTTTGGGTTAAATTGATCCACTCCAAATTACATTTAAACAGATTCAGATGCGTGGCTTTTGGCTCCAGTACAAATGAATAAAATGTAAATAACACATACCATAAAGGCAACTGCTCTTGCCAGCTTCTTTAACAAGGTCTTGGTTGATGCTGATTTCACCTCAAATGTCACATCAGTAAGATGCATCTATAGGCAATATAATGAAAAATTGCTCTGAGTTTTGAATAGATTGAAGTACAGGAGACTTACACCACCAGAGTCCAGGAACCAGCAATGACCTGAACTTTCTAAGCGCCACACCATCTTGAAGACTTTGTAATCTTGGTTAAGTCAGAAAGATTGTCAGGGAGCATTTTAGACTAGCCAGTTAGAAATGCCACAGAGACAGACAGTGCCTAAGGCTGCATGGCAGGGATGGCAGTAAACTGGAGAAGCAGCAGGAGAAGGTGACAGCAGAGAGGAAAATTACCCCCCATCCCCTCGTGACCATCCCTGGCTGGTAGAGACCTGAGTTCTGGTGTTTCCCATACTAATAGTTATTACTCTGCCTATGGAGAGACTAACAGAATCATAGAATCATAGAATAGTTTGGGTTGGAAGGGACCTTAAAGATCATCCAGTTCCAACCCCCCTGCCATCAGCAGGGACACCTTCCACTAGATCAGGTTGCTCAAAGCCTCATCCAACCTGGCGTTAAACACTTCCAGTTAGAAATTAATTATACCTCTGTATTTGTTTTGTCTTTGTGAAATACTTTATCCTTTTTCTTACTCTGAAAGACAATTAAATAGGATTCACCCCTTGGTAGACGCGGAGTGAAGTCATTTCCAAATCATGGGAAGGTTGCAAAATTGTTTTACGGGCTTTGAGGAGTGAAGGTAGAAAACCAAGAGGCTGGAAAAGCTTTACACATTGGTGAACACAGGACAAAAATAAAGTGAATGAATAAAATTCCTGGAAAAGTCAATGCATTCTCCCTGAATCATCCGATATTTTGGTTCACTTAAGCTGTGTGTTTATGTTACTATTATTTCCTAAGTTCACCTTGGTAAAAACTAATGGACTCTGTCTTGATACAGTGAGAAACAATTGAGCAGGATAAAGTGAAAGAGAATGAACAGTGACCTTTCCTTCTGCAGAGCCCATTGCTGAGAGAGACAGGAAGAGATCTGTCTGGTAATGTTTATCTGACTAAGGCAATTTACTGGATGATAGCTTTCCCCAGAAGATCTAAGGACAAAAATGGCATAATATCAACTCACGAGGGACCCACTAATATGATCCCTAAAATGAAGCCCTCTGTGCTGAACCAACTGTATATTTCATGTGTAAGCCATGCCATTGAGATGTTTAATGTTCCTCTGGAGAGCCATAGACCAGTGACAAGAAAAATAAACAAGAGCTAAAGACGAAGATGTCCTTGAACTGAAAGTGCTTCACTTTAGGAAACCCAATAAAGTGAGCGAGAAACTGTGAAGCATGATTGCATTAAAATAGGCAATACTTTTTGTGTCTTCAGTGGGATGACTTGGTTATTTTATACCATAGGTCTCCATGCAATTATGAGGAAAATGTTTTCAGCTTGCTGTCTACTACTGAAATCTCCTGGTGGTAAAAATTCATTTCAGTGGAAGTGGAGGCTTTACCTGTGGCCTTCTGTATCTACCCAGGTACTCTCACCACTGGGCTGCAGTACCCCTCTCTCCTTTAGTCCTCATGCATGCATTCTCTGAAATTCCTACTTCTCAATAAAAGTGTTGCTGAATTTGACTTTTTCCTTTAGAATATTTGATTTTTAACCAGCAACTGCTTTGTCAGAGAAATCCCTGCAAGAACTACATGAAATGTACTATCAATCAGGTTAATCTAATAAATATCTTTACACTCATGCAGTTCATGTCCACAATATCCCAAGCTAAACCATCCAAAAATACACCCAGAGGTTTGTTGACCTTCTTTTCAAATCCCTGCCTAAATGCATCAAGCCACTAGATCTGGAGTAAATATAATTAAGTGAGCAGAGGTGCAAGGGTATGGCTGCTTTCATAAGGTATGTGCACAAATAAACATGCATAATGGTAAATAACCTTTTACCAGCATGAAACAGGAAGCACAAAATGTCCAAAGGCATATACATATACAGTTTATACAATACCAAGATTTTAAGTGCAACTGGTTCTTTTGAGGTTACGTGCAGAGAAAAAAAATACAGTTTCTAAAAATGAAAATTTATCTAGGAAATGTTTTAAGTTTTTCTCTAAATTTTCAGTTTTCCATCACTATTTCATCATTTCTGACCCTAAATTGTTGGAGATTTGCATTCTGCGAGGTAAAATATGTTTCCATTTGTCCTCTTAAAAGTTAAACAGAAGTCAAAGTGTCAGAGTAGCTCAAGTGGTAGAAAATTCAAATTTTTTTCTGCCTTAATCTTAAACTTGGAACTTGTGGCCATTCTTAAAATTAAGGCATTGATCATTATTTCCAATCAGTCATGCTACAGTCCTTATTTTCATGCCAAGGTCTTTTTTTAAGCGTGTCGAAAAGTAATCTGCACTATTACTTTCAATTACAGTTTAATAATTTATGAAATTACTTAGTATCATACCTGCAATATGTCAGTCAGGCTTCATTACATTGCAATGAGGTCTGATTTAACACAGTCATTATTGCTGCTGTTAAGGGTTTGTGGGGGAAAGATTCCTGCAACTGTATTAATTTTACCCATTTTAGACTAAAATAAGCAGCTAGAGATAAATGACAGTATACAGTGGGGTACTTAAGCATACCGAAAACTATGATGTCTCCTAATTGCAAACACTTACCTTTT
The DNA here is from genome assembly GCF_000700745.2 of Antrostomus carolinensis. Lineage (NCBI taxonomy): Eukaryota > Metazoa > Chordata > Aves > Caprimulgiformes > Caprimulgidae > Antrostomus > Antrostomus carolinensis. Next base: position 42,825 of record NW_010326494.1, read on the forward strand.
GGAATAGCTCCATGTTTTGCACTCAGTTAGGGAAATATTCTCTTAATTTTTTATAGAAAAATGTTTTACGAGCAAGGATGAGCTGTGAAAACTCACAAAGAAAGCAAAGGCTTGCATAGCATTCCCTGGCAGCTAGCATGTGGACAGCTTAACTCACACAAAAACTCCTTGGAAGTGTTGAGAAGGACATCATCTTCCTACAAAGTATGCTCGGGTCCATCCATGGCCTTAAGCTGGCCCCCATGTTGTAGTTACACTGACAGTGGGTTTGAGTTCATACCCAAATGTCTATGACCATTGGTGGTAAAGGCAAAAAAGCATGCCAGATAATAAGGAAAAACTTTATTTAGTTCAAAGAAACTTTGAATAAGACAGCATTTGAGAAGGAAGCACATGACACTTTTTCCTTGGTATTATTTCTCAAATTTACCTTTAGGTGTCCAGAACTAAGGGTTTGCCAACATTGAGATCAGGAGTTATTCCAGACTTTGAAATTGGCATTGGGGTTTCTCAGGGCATGTCCTGTTTTGTATTGAAGCATGAAATCCTGAAAACATGTAGTTCAACCTAAGCATCATGTAATGTTTAGAAAGTTGTACTTATTTTTCACTGCTAATATGAAAAGCTACTTTCTTGGGTCTCAGTCTTTCCACAAAAGGCAATCTAATTTTCTTGATCATGTGTATAGTGTCAGCTCAGGGCAAGGACAACTTTCTTGCCTGTGAGCATCCTAGGCAGAGATAAAGTAGAGGAAACAAAGCAAAACAAAAATGCTCTTCCTTTACCTAGGATTTCAACAGGAACAGAATTAAAACAAAATTTAACCCTCCCAAACTGAAAACAGCCTTTACTCCAAGGTTAATACTTCTGACTGCAAGCCCCCAAGGCAACATTGTCTTCAGTTTGTATTTGATACACCTCTGAGTGCAGCACACTGCAGAAATAATCAGTATAATTCTTTGCTGTTGCTTTCAGTTCATTAGGATTTATTTTCTGACACGAGCACCGGTGGCAGAAGATGATTTGAGGCATCAATCGGAGGGGCCATTCGGGTGCTGTGCTGTGAGGGAGCCACAACAGCCTGGCGAGATGGGAAAGGTTAACTGAGGCTTCTGCTGGGGAGGGAGATGGCAGGCTTGCATGTAGAATTAGAGTAGGAGCAAATACAAGGGGAAAAATGAATCACAGTGTTGATGTATGAAAAGAACAATATTATGACTATATGGATTTAATGACTGCTGATATCTAGTTCAGTGACAGGTAGTCTCATCCACAGGGACAAAAGTACACCATGTGCTTCGAGCAGACCTGGAGGCAATCCTTCAACTCAAATCCCATGATAGGATAATATGCTATGGCTCCTTTTATGCTGGAGGTGGCATCGTTTCTAGATCCCTTCTGAGTATGTCAGTTGATGATAACAGCATAATTTGCCTTAGAAATTTTAATTCCCCCACACACCCTTTTCCTTACAAAGAAGAAAAGCGTGAACATTTCCTTTGAGCCGTCCTGAATAAATACTTTAAGAATATTAAAAATGAGAAGTGGATTAAAGCTTTCTGACTGAATTCCAAACCATGCAGGGTGCTTTGTTAATTTTAAAAGGAGGGATGTTATAACCTTCAGTGCTTGCACTATGTGACAGACAGGCATCGTCAGGGTTAAAAAAAAGCAGAGCTGTCTGTGGCTACAGCCAGATGTAAAATCCCTCCTGGAACTACAGCTGTCTTTCTTTCCTCTTTCACACAAGAAATTTAGTGAGGAGCAGGTAAAGCAGTTCTCTGACATCATGGTTGTTCTATAGGAACTCCTGGATGTCATTAGCTGTTGCACTTTGTTTCCCCGTATTTTATATTCAGCACACATTAGCAGTTGCTTGTTTTGAAGTTCTCCAGGGTATTCTACAACGAAGTTGCCTGGTAGCAGAACAATCTGTGTTCCTCAGATATGCAAGTGACTAATTTTCCATCAATCAGAGATGAGACTTAAATAAATAAAGGTACTTCATGGGGCTGCTGTGCCTAATGATAAGCAATTATATAAAGTCAAATTAAGGCAGTTCTTTGTGAAGGTCCTGTGAAATTGGTTAAGCAAAAAGAATAACTGCACCATTTCAGTGATTCATCCTATTGCTCATTTCAGTGGGAGCATTATCTCAGTTAACTGATGCAATTAATATGAAAATGAGGAAATCATTGTTTAAGGAGATGAGGGGAGAGAGGGGGTCTTAATGTGGCAGCAGTGAAGAAAAAAGAGTCACAGAGATGGAAATTTGCATAGGTCAATGGTAATGTAATGCATTTAGCACATATTCAAAGCTTAACTTGCATAGTAATACAGATCCATTAAATTCTCATTATGATGACCTGTGTCCAACACAATTCAATTTTTCTGAATCTTAATGATAAAAAGTTAATTATGGTAAGGTGAAAACATTTTGTACTTGGTCTTAAAATAAAGCATTGAAAGGGCATTGAGACTATCTTTTAGATATGGCAGGTAGTTTCACTTCTGCTTAATTCAATATTTTATTAAGCATGACAAGATCTGAAGTTTGGCTTCTGTGTGCACTGCAGATTTTTAATGTAGTCAGTGGCAATAAATAAGCCTTTGTCTGTACAACTACAATTTAGGGCTAGTCATTTTCCACTTACAGGCTTTAGTTTCAGATCGCATTCCCAGTTTATCCTGGTTTTCTTATTATTAGTAACCAGAAATCTTATCCAAATTTGGGAAAGAGAGAGGAAAAAACATCTTTTTACTTTGAGCACTGTGTGCATATTCTAGCTTTTGTTCCCCAGACATGTCTTTGAGCCAATGACTCTTAACATGGCAAAGTGCAAGGTCTCCAGCGGCTGTTTCTTGTCATTACCTGATTTTGCTTCTCACCACAGCCACAGGTGGAAGATAAGTGTCTGAGTGCTGCTCAGCCTCACACCATTTCCTTCCACTTATCCCACATTCACAGATAATGGTCATTCTTTGACTTACTCATCCGAGACAGGGAGCAATGTGCCAGTTTCCTAGTGCTCTGAATCATGCTTTGGATTAAGCAGAAGGTGTGGAGATACACTATAATGAGGTTCAACAAGGCAAGCTGCCATGTGAAACAGGTTGTTTTTCTTAAAGATGAGCATGCCAGAGTGGCACCTTCCTTACTCCTTTACATTAAAGCCACCATACATCACTCAGGCTATGTCAGGCTGGTTTAAATTGTGATTAATCTCCATTTAATAGATTTGTTAGGCATGTTTATTAACATCTGTTTAATGTAAGTTGGGCTTAGTGCAATCAAAAGCCAAGTCCTGCACATATTATTCTCCTTGTCAGGTTCTTTTATCCTGAAATCTGCATTATACTCACTACAGTACCCGACTGGTGTTTGTGGAGGCAATCCAAGTGATGACTTTAGCCACCTAACACAGAGCCAGAGCTCAGGATTCATTTGACAAAATGCAGACATCTGCAGAGCAGATGCCTGTACCTGAGGTACTCATGCAGGGTTCTCCGTGCAAGCAGTGAAGACACTCAGCCTCAAGACATCACAGAGCAGATGACCACGCGTGGTTCTGGGCAACAGCCCAGCCCCAAAAATGTAAAGCTACATAAAAAAAAAAAAAAAAGACACACTAATTCTCTAAACCCAAGCTTGAGATCCAATCCTTACCTCACTTTTTAGGCTACAATTCACAGCCATTTAAATTGCCACAGTCCCCTGAACACTCCTAAGTTCCTCTTTTTACCCCCTTCAGTGTTTGTCTGAGTCCCTGAGGAGCTATTTGACCACCCAGGGAGACAGTTCAGCTCTCTCAGCCAGTGTAAGACAAATTTAGCCCTTGCCCATATATACACAATGTACAAAAAGGGATTTTTTTTTTTCCCCTGCAGAGTGGGCACCGGTCAGGGCAGCACCAGCACTGGTGCAAGGCAGGGCACAGGCTCATCTATCCCGAGCACTGCCCTATGCTCCTCGCCTGATCTCTCATCTCTCACAATTCAGTTTCTTAGCACCACATAGGAGCTGCACTTTTAAAACTATTTCAATGCTTTTAAATGCAGATAAGCCTCAATATCTAAAAGTAAGAGTTAGGTGGCTAGATCTTTTGTTGGGCCATAATCCTATTAGACGATAATTGATCTCAATAAGATGTCCATTGTGGTCCAGTGTTAGGGATCTAAATAACTTTACAGATTTAAGCATATGTGCTTCAAAATTCTACATCTTTACAGACATTTTTCAAACCATAGTTGTACGTTTTAGAAAAGGTAGAAGACAGATGCGGCATGTAAACTGCAAGGTTATACAGTCATCCTTCTGGCTGCTCTGGCTGTTTTTATCAGCCCCCTTTCTGGCAACTTGCTGGCGGTCACCTGCTGACCCCCATGAGGTAGCTCCATGCACGGCTGGTCAGTGAACAAGATCTAGTTGAAAAGTAACTCAGAAAAAAAACCCCTTTGCTTTTAATCTTTCCTGGTTAGTCATTTCATAACATGATAAAAGTAAGAAGTGCTGGATGAAACCATGTGCTCAGTCTTGAAGTATGTGGAGAATTGTAAGAAATGGTTATATAATGGTTATATAAAATTAATTGTGATTAAATATAGTAGAAGAAATAACTTGTAGATCACACTAATCTTGCTTAAGGGCAGCATATTCACCACACTACTTCACAAATACCGCTTTAATTAATAAGCTTCAGTTAAAGAAGAATCAATAAATACTAATATTCATAGAAAATTAAAATTATGGGAGAATGGAGACTGGATTTTAAAACAGCTCAGTTTCCCCTAAGCACAAATTAAGATTCTTTTAGGGAAAAGAGAAATGCCAGGTAGTGACAAATCAAGGAGTAATCCAATTAAAGTTTCACTGGTTTCATTGTTTATGAAGATCTGACAAAAGCATTTTTTCTCAAGCACTGATATTTACCAAAAGGGGAATTTTGTTTCTAAAAATAGAGAAAATGCACCTTTCAACAGAAACAGCAATGCATATTGCAAAAAGAACCTCTAATGTGCCATATAAACAAAGCAACAAGCAGAAGCAATGTTAGGAAATCCTGATGACTACAAACAGATATCAAGAAATTCACAGGACATGATGTGATATAAAATCACTGAGATTAGATTGATTTCCTTTATTGTCACTACCCAACATTGCAAATCCAAGATATCCCACACATTGCTGCTGAATTGCACTTGCAACTTCCTTGGAAAGTGAGGCTCTGAAGCCAAATGTTTTGCTGACATAGATGATCCACTGGGGTCTAAGAAGCTGTACTAAGGATATGAGAAGAGTCGTACAGCTGACAAGTGAAAGCCCAGCTGCTTCAATAATCTGCTTGTAACCACAGTCTGTGGTCAGGGTAGAGTATAGGAAACAAGAAATATTTGAAGTGAACATTTCCCATTTACAGCTTGTACATTCCAGGGCCTTCCTGAGCTGGACATTGGCACTGAACTTCCAGTACAATCAGTTCTGTGCAAGAGTTTCTTGAATCTCCATGAACTGATCTCTTTGGGAGACACTTCTCGCCCTTGCAACACCTGGTAGTGAGGAGTTCCTCAACATCTGTGTTTTAGGCTCTATGAAGATATCTCTCTTCCCACCTCTGTTTTGGAGTTCTTTCCACCTTCTTTTGCAAGAAAAAGTTGTCCAGGTATCTTTTCCCTAATCACCACTATGGTATCCAGGTCAGTCAAGGATGATAAGTTCTTCCAACATGCCAAAGCATTCAGAAAGCTTTTCACAACGTGCCTGCAGCGTGTTGGTTCTCCAGTGCTCACCAGCTTCCACTGTAATGTGCGGTTGTTCTTACATAGACTGACATCCAGCTCCATCTGTATTTTCCACGCCTCTTAAATATCTTTGATCATCAATGACCCTGAATGGATTTGTCTCCCCTAACTTCAGAGGTCTGAAATTAAGCCTTTTGTCTACACTCCTTGTCTGTGCTCTGTCTTTTGTCAGACAGATCCCTCTAGAGGGGTATTCAGATCACTTATCTCAGGCTCCTATTTTAGAATTAGATTAATTGCTGCCCCTGAATGCCTTTGCCTCACCATTGATGAGGTGACTGGCTTAGACTAGATACACAGGTTTTTGATAGCTAAACTTAGGAGAGATGACTCATGTTGGGTGCCTTCCAAAAGCCAACAAAAAAAAAAAAAAAAAAAAAAAAAGAAAAAAGAAAAAAACCACCAAACCAACTCTACCTTGCATTAGCACATTGTTACAAGTATTAGAAAATGATGTAAAACATTGGCATGGGCTCACATTTATATATTTCTTTAGCTCCTGATTCTGCAGTATTGAAATCAATACAGGCTCCATATAGAATTTTCTAAAGCAAAAGATGTAATATCATTATTTATATTTCAGGATTAATAGGACAAACAGACTTGAAGTATCTAAGCAAACTCTCAGGAACTGACTTTCTGTTGGTTCCTCCAGCATCTGCTCTGTGTGACCCTAACTTCAGAGAGAGTGCCCTGCCTGTGGACACAAAAAACTTAATTCAGCCATTAGAACTAATTCAGATTTCAAACCTCCTCAGAGCTGACAGAACAGGTCACAGACTTAGGTGAGACCCATTTCTGTTTCTAATGCCACCAGTAAACTAGAGCTGAAAGGCACTGTCTCCCATTGCCACTCAATAAGGCCAGGCAGCAGCTCTTGAGCAGCTCTGCAACCCCACCGCCTTGCTACCTGCCAATACCCACCCCGGGAAATGAGAGCCTTTGCAATCAGCGTTTCTAAAGCAGTGTCATAAATAGGATATCTGAGTTTCTAAAAAAAGCTTGCCTCACTACTGAAGCCCTAGAAAATCAAGGAAGACAAAAAATGGCATCTTGCCAGGCTGTCAGTTCCCTTCTCTGTTCATTCCCAAGCTTTTGCTTTTGGCAAGAATACATCCCTCTGCTGCAGTGATCCCTGCACAAAATTTAAGTAATCACCCTGATAGTTTGCTAGACTAAATTTTGCTGGATACACATACAAGAATGTGAAAAGTTATTTTTGTGCAACAAATCTTGCTCCCTTCTAACTCAACAACAGAAAGGAGGGTGTAGCAAGAGGGAAAAAGTTAAGGCTGTGAGAGAGGCAAGGGGCCTTATTATTTCACTTACACCAGTATAATGCAGCTGCCTCCTTTGATAGCTTTAATGCTGCTCCTTCTAATTTACATTAGTGTAAGTGAAATCAAATAAAACCCATTATGTCCCTGAACCCCAGTAGGCGATCAATGTAATACAGACTTTTACAACCCCAATTTCTTTCTGTAATAACAAAGGAACAATATGGGTTTACAGAAGGGCCAAGCTAAAGATAAACCTCCATTCCCTTCTTCTTTCTTAGGCTGCAATCAGAAGAATCTAAATGGCCATTTGAGTGTGAAGACTAAGGTCAAGAGGAACAACAAAAGATCAAATGAGAGCCTGGAAGCTGAACCTGGAGATAATCTTGAAACAGAAAAATGCTCAGTGCACAGAAGATCATCTACCAATTATACAAAGATACAGAAAATCAGAACATTAGTTAAGATTATTTTATTACTTTATTAATAATGAAGTTGAATTGAGTTATAACGAGCTAGAATGTGAAGATGATGTCTTTGTATTATTAAATGTACTTGTTTCAATTTTACTGCTTCAGAATTGTAGTATGAAATGTATTTTAAAAAGAAGAAGATACATTTGTATTAATTATAGGATAGGGGCACACTCAGAGCACTTTTAAAGTAATGCACTCCCTAGACTTGTTTCAGCATCTCTTCTCTCTACCTATTTTTCTCTAGCTCTCCTCTCCTAGCTCTGTCATCTTCACTGTGCATTGGAAAAAAACCCACCATTTCTGATGCCAAAACCTCCTCTGCAGCTCTGCAAGTTAAAACAGTCTGTCTGTAACTCCCTATTTCAGCACTTTTCTGATCTCCTCAGAAAAAAAAATAGTAAGATGGATTCTTGGCTGGAGAGTCTGCAACAGGACTCAGGACACCTCCACAGGCTTCAGTGCAGCTGACCGCCAGTTTACCCAAGATTAAAATTGCCATTCTCCATTTTTTTATACTCCTCATTCCTACTTTCTTTAGTCATTTTTCATTTTGCTGCTCTATTTAATGCAAGAAGTGTTGTAGGGACACTGTTTGTATGAAATACATTATGTGAAACATATACGCTGAACAGTCAAGAGAGAGACAATGTCTTTCCTTCCATACATACTCCTGAGTTAGTGGAGGTGGCTATCATACAGAATATTCAGAATCCAGCTCTCTAATGCAACAGCAGTTTGCTTGTTTTGACAGCCAGAGATACAGCTTTCTGGGACTGGGAGAGAATTGTCTAACATTATGAAATGAAATGAGATTAAGGTATCTTAAAAGTAATGACTCACAGACAGCTTGGAGCGTCCTTTTTGACAATGCAGCACAGGAGCATCCCAGATGAAGTGCTCTGCCCCAGCACAATAGCCTGGAAGACAAGTGAGGGAAGATGGTACCTCGGATGAGCAAACAGTGCTAGCATTGCACACGGTCCCCTCTGCCCACAATTTCACCTGCTCAAATAGAGAGAGAGAAATATCCAGCTCCCCAGTGATGAGACTCAAGTAGTCTGAGGAAAGATAATTTCTGATTCACAATCTTGAATTTCTTCTGAAATGAAATACTGTCTGTTCTCACAGTCTCCTGCTTCAACCTTTGCATTTCATTGCAGATATTGAAATCACCATTCTGTTCTGACACTCAAAGATGCTCTAATCAATATCAGGGGAAATGTCATTTAACTTTTCACTTGGACGAAAGGTGATGCTGACATTCTACTTTTCCTGAGTTTCCCAGGAGAACATTTAATCTCTCTGACCTTGCAGATATTTAAGGAACCATTCACAAGATAACATTGCACTGTGACAGCCAGCAGGGACTTTCTCACAGGCAGCATTCTGCCTACAGGGGCCACAGAAAACATCTGGATTCAGATAGAAAATAATAGTAAAAAAGAACATATTATTGTTGTTCATCAGTATCACTCAGTGATATTATTTTTGCCTGTTGGAAACAATGCTATGTAGTTTTCAAAGCAAAATTATTGTGACCTATGAATCTGATAATGAGAAACTGTGGTGGTAAAAGGATATGAAAAAGTTCTACATGTTGCTGAACACAGACCAGCCCCTGCCATCAGTACTAGGTTCCTCTTCATGTTTCTCATCTCTTTGGAGGCAATGTGAATGTACTCTGTGGACGTGCTATCAGATTCAGGAGTCAACAGGGATGGCAGCTATATCTAAAGAGCTCTGGCATAAGCCTCAGAGGAAAGCTGTTTGCTTTGCAAAGCAATAGGAAGAGATACAGGGGTTAAATAATAGAGATCAGTGGGACCTTAGTGAAGCTGCTTTGGTCGGTCAGGTGTGGGCACAGCAGAAAGCAAAATAAATTAAACTCCTCCAGCTGGAAAATAAATATGAAACAGCAAGTGAATTTGTGCACTTCATGACTGAGTGAGCAAAGCTTAATTCCCTAATTATTACCTCTATTCTTCCCACTGAGATAAAGAGCAAGTTAGGAGAGATAATCAGGTTCTAAAATACTGTGCCCTCTTGAATTCAGCCCAAATGTAACAGTCAGCAATCGTTACAAAACTGATGTAGTCTCTTGAAAGACCTATAGTAATATAATATTTGCTATTTTGCAATTTTATATGTCAGTAGCAAGTGAAGAAAAGCTTCATTCTTATTTATTTTTTAACCCACTATGCTTATTCAAATGGTTGAATTGCAGAATTGTGCATCTACTGCACAAAACTCTGGTTAAGTATTCTACATCATATTATTCTAAATATTCATATTCTCCTAATTTAATATAAATTCTGCTAATACCACCCAGATGTCATCTTGCATTCACAGTCTTTAGTTATGTCAATGGCATATCATGTTAGGATTGATCATAAAATTCCCTGTTTCACAAAGGCACTTCTGTGCATGTAGCGACTCTACAACAAAAAAGAAGGGGGGAGGTTCTTTTTAGTTTTCGCAATATGAAAAGAATAAAAGATATCAATAGAATCATTCAAAATGCTACTTGCAGTCAGCTTATGCATTAATTATCCCATGACCCTTAAGACTGCCTGATAGCTAAATAACACTATAATAATTTGTTTCAGCACTTCAAGATTAAATTCTATGCATTCAATACCTGCACTAGATAAAAGCAAGAAAATGTAAGAGATTTTATTTAGGTCTATAAAATTAAGAAGGGTATCAAGGAAACTGATCAGTTCCTCCTTCTTATCTTGTCCTTTTCTTCATGAAAGAAAAGAGCAGTTAAGAAATAAAGGCCTGACTGAATGTCATATAAATTTAACACAAAGAGGAAGACAGGCAGCTCACGCAGGAGGTAGCCAGCCAGCTGAGTTAGCTACCACAGGCAGCCAGAGAGTAAGGCAGCTGGCGAAGCTCAATTTTAAAGAGGTGACACAATTCTGAGCACTGGCAAACTTGTTACCACAGTAGACCCCTTATTAAGAACAGTTGTTACTGTGTGTTGTGTGTAGAGGACAGGGAAATGTACAGCCTCAATAGCCATAGGTGACTGGAAGAATGATCACCACTCTCCCAGGTGATGGCCATAGCAAGGGGACAGTGTCCCCAGCTTCCTCAGTAAAGCCATGACAATTAATAGCACTCAGAGCAGCACAAGGAGCTTCTTGGTGAGCTGGCTGTAGGAAGAATGAAGTCTGAAATTACTTTATGAGTACATAAGAAGTGGACCTGCAGAGAAAACTGCTCAGTGCTGCACAATGCCCATCTTGGTGTTTGATTTCAATAAGCACTATGCTGACCCTGTAGGTTTGGCTCTAGCATGAGAATGGGCAAGGTGTGTTTCTGGAGAGCACCTTCCAGTTTAGTTTCATTTCAAAGGAATCCATTTTTATGCCTTGAGGTAGCTCTGTGTTACCAATGAAAGTATGTGAAGTAGGAACAACTGGGAAATGTAACGTGAAAAGACACACAGATTTCAGGATAGGCATCTTTTAAATAATTTAAAATATTAATTAAATAGACAAATAAACAGTACTGAGTTACTTAGTGCAGTGTTTGGTAGGAGATATCTCCTATATGTTCTCCTCAGCACAATAAGAAATCATTTTTTAATTGCATCTTGTCGATTCACACTGTTTCTCAGTTTCTGATGATAGGCCAGATCCTGAAGTCTTACTTCTTCTTTGCTCAGTAGATTTCTCAGGATTTTCCTAAACAAAGACTGAAGCAGGGTTCCCCAAGGTTTCTGTACTTGCTACTTGGCATGCTGCCCAGGGGCCTCCAGGTCTGAGCTACGGGCATTCCTTTGTGGAGATCCAGACATATTCAGAGCAACCTACCAAACAGCAGAGTTTCAGACTGGACATTATGAAGCATTTCTTTACAGAGAGGGTGGTCAAACACTGGAACAGGCTTGCTAGAGAGGTAGTCAATGCCCCAAGCCTGACAGTGTTTAAGAGGCATTTGGACAATGCTCTTAACAACATGCTTTAGCTTTTGCTCAGCCTTGAGGTGGTCAGGCAGTTTGACTAGATGATTGTTGTAGGGCCCTTTCAACTGAAACTATTCTATTCTGTTCTATTCTATTCTATTCTATTCTATTCTATTCTATTCTATTCTATTCTATTCTATTCTATTCTATGTAAATGTCCCGGGTTTGATTAGGATAGAGTTAATTGTTCTCAAGGAACTGAGAGGTGGGCGGCTGGGCAGCTGGGCTGGGCTGCCAGGTGTTCCACACCACTGTGAGGGTATTCCATACCTGACATCATGTCAGTATTTAAACTGTGACATTCTGGGAGGAGGGGGGCTGATGGGTATCGTAGTTCAGGAACCGGTCCCTGCAGTGAGCCTGTTTCATTTATCACATTTTTACATTGTATACTCTTTCCTTAGGACTGTTGTTGTTGTTTGATGTTATTCCTCCCTTACTATCCCAGTAAACTGCTCGTGTCTCAACCCCTGAGCCCCGTTTGTTTATATTTTCTTCTCCCCATACCACCGGAGGGTGGGGTGGGCAGTGACTCTTCCTGGTTAAACCATGTCAGTAAAATACAGAGGAAAACAGCACAATTCTGACCATCAGCTCACCCAGTTAGTGCAAGGTGTGAAGACTTCTATTGCCTGGGATTACGATCCATAAACCTGGAGCTAAATGTTTCTACCCTGTTCACAAAAAGAAAAGCAAGGGAGGTTCTACCTCACAGGATATGATAATCCAATTAGAGCATCCCTTCAATGTCAAAGAGCCAGATTCAAACCATTCTTCTGGATGATTTGATTTTTGCCTCTTCTATGCTGGGGATCCCTCCTGTGGGAACTATTCATTGTGCACACAGCATTAAACATTTAGCAGGGACTGAGACCTCAGCTTCCTAGATCTCAGCTAAGTGCACTTACCAGAAGGGTATAGACTTAGTTGGGCCAATTAGTATTTAATTTAGAACTGACCTGAATCAAAACTAGCCAAACAGCTCCAACAGAAGCAATACCCATGGAGAATGGCTGACAGTCATTTTCCTAGTGCATGAGACATCAAAGTCTGCTTCAAAAATAGAAATCTGAGTGAAGACTTCCTCTTTCCCAGAAAGCACTATGTCATTTTGAGAGCCAAAGACTGTAAGCCATAGGTAACAGGTGATCTTTGCATCCCTAACGCCTCAGGTCACATTGTTAACAAGTGTGTAGGAATAGCTATTCTGAGAAAACCACTCTGTGCCTCCATGGGCAGGGAATGGGCTCCAGGTGAGGTGATGGAGTATCTGCACTCAAATGCACTCTCCCCTTTCACATTTTGGTTGAATCTAGCCCTGCTGTGAATTCCAGACCAGTCCACTGCTTGACACATAAATGGAGCAAACAAATTGGACAAAAATCGAATTCTTGCCTCAGTAATGATACAATTCCCCAAGGTTTCTGATGCTGTCAGTCATCTCAAGATTACAGGTTTTTAGGACAAAGCAGGTGGACGAGTATGACATCAGTGTAAAACCATCAGTATCCGCTCCCTGCTGTGTTGTTGTGATGACAGATATGCATTTCTTCCATAAGAAGAGTTACAGAAACAGACAGGTCATGCTGACAGGACAATACATATATTTTGTGGGAGAAACTAACAGTGCTGTAAAGAAATGGTCCTTCTATTTCTTTAAATTTGAGTTATTACATAGATAATCTTGTGTCTCTCTGAATCGCAGTTTACAGGTCTTCACTGAATCATTTAATCTCAGCAGGCACTGTGTTGTTCTAGCATTCTGATGTGCATTTTCTCCCTGGCATATGTTGAAATTCAAATTCAGTCCCTGCCCTGTGCCAAAAAAAATTATCTATATTATGAGCTGGAGCTGTTTATTTGTCATTATCAGCTGACATTTGAGGCACGTTAAGAATTTGCATTGTACTGGGTACAACCAATACACTCACATGTCAGCTCTGCAGTGGACACAAAACAGTTCTGAAAAATATACAAGTTCTAGAAAGATGTGCCTTAAAAACATAAACCTTCTGTTATATTTACATTTTATTTTAACATTTTTATGCTTTTCTATTTCTCTTCTAACTTTGCAGAGAAAACACTGAAATCACAGAAGACTGCTGCTTCAGAAATCAGGAAATCTCAGCAGCTTAAAGAAAGAGCTTTGCTGGGTGGCGTATTCAGCTTCACTTTCAAACTGAGAAATGTCAGACTTCTCTGGAGTTCTGAGTGCTGCTCATTAAATCTTAGTATAAACCTTGTCCCATTTTGAGATTCTTCTGCATTAGTGCTGACTGAGGTATTAAGCAGATGTAAAATCTGCTATATAAAATCTTGAGTAATACAAGCTACTAGCATATTAAATGTAGCATTAATGTAGCATTCAGGTTGCAAACAATAACGCTTAAAAATCAGGAAATAGCAAATTTATGGCAAAGTCAGACATTAATTCTGTTCCATTTGCTCCATTATATGGATTATAACACAGGATTTTTCTGCCTGTTATTTTATTCCATCTTTATTCCCATTGATTGCTATAAAATAAGAGCATTACAGCAAATTTTCTTCAATCATAAGACTACTTATTTTTTCCCTCAAATAAAATATTATAATCCCATAAATACAGCTGGGCATGCACTGGATTTCTCTTGTACAGAAAATTCTTTAATTAAAAAAATCCTAATCCAAGATAGAATGAAAACCAAAATGATAAGAGAAATTAAATTCTGAAAGAAAATCAAATGGCATGGGTCTTTTAGCATTAAAATTAAACCATTTTGTCTGGAGTTTGACTTGCTGTGGGAAGATGCAGTAGCTAGAAGCTCATGAGTGAAAAATGCATTTCAATACATTCATAGAAGAATCTGTTGAGGTCTGTTCAACACAGAGATTTCTGCTCTACTTCACAAAATGTTCTGTGAAACCATATCAAAGTTTTTCCTGGGAGTGGAAGTGTTACTTTTTTCCCTAGATATTTAATATCACTACTGTCAGAGACAAAACACAAAGAGCTAGCATCCGTGGGTGAGATTATTATGCTGATCCTTCGGAACCAGCAGTACTGGTCTACCATAACTTTCTGTTACTTGGCATTTCATTAAATTAAAACAATTAGAGGGAAAAAAGCATTCAAAACATAGAAGTGAGCTGTTCTGTTCTGGAAAGTTCAGAACACTCCCTTCTCAATTAACTTTCCAGAGCAGAATGACAAAGCACTTTCTGAAGTAAAAGGGTTATACCAGGAAACATCTTACACCCAATGTTCTCTATCAACTAGCTTTGAACCATAAGCCTAGCAACTACCAGTATAAAAACTCTTGGAGCAAGACAAAAATGAACAACATTTTTTTTTGTACGTGACTGGATTTCCTTTGATCAGTGTTTGTAAATGGGTGGAAATTACATAGAAAGGAGAGCAAACTGTAAAACGTCACAAATAAATTTTATATGCTAGGTCTAATAGCTTATAATCTAATCATAGGTCTTTCAAGAAAAGAATGTCCAAATTTAAGTCTACTTTTGTAATCTTCCAAAGACATGGCCTAGTTTTGCTACAGTTCTGTAGCTTCCATTCATCTGTATAACCATTCTGAAAGATTAAACTAGAGGCCATGGATAGAAGTACATACACACAAATGCGCAGATTTTGCAGTAGCTGTTTCAATTACAGTTACTATCTATTAGGAAAAAGCAATGCGCTTAATAAAAAAAAAAAAAAAAAAAAAAAAAAAAAAAGGAAAAAAGATCTATCCAAAAGGTTTTAGAGTATCAAAATCAGGATGTATCAAGCATCCTAAATGGAGAAACAATTTGGAGAGTTTTCATTTCATTCTTACTACTTTTAGTCTTGTCGGCTCTGTGGAAGTTGTCAGTGTTTAGGGGTCTCTAGCATTATGCTTTAGTCATTACTGATGAGTGTTTACAGTTCTCCAGGTGGAAATAAAATGTTAGAAAATAGCCAGTACCATTGTCACATCACTGGATAAGATATTTTCCATCTCCAGAATTCAAAAGCACTGCAAATGTATAACAGTCCAACTTTCCATACACAGGAATTTAAGAACTTGCAAAATATGCAGGGTTTTCTCATTGAAGAATAATACCATTACAGCTAATGGAGAAGCAGAATAATTTGTTAGAGCTATTGGGAAAATGATTTCGGCTATAAACATTGAAGGAAAAGAACAGGAACTAATGAATGTAAAACTGTCTATGCAACTACAGTCATGCCTCACAGTGCTATTGGCCTGGCCCCAGCAAATGCCATCTTCAAGAGAGAAATTTAGACTCAGTTGCCCAACTATTTCCTCCAGCAAATGATGTTGAAAGAATAAAAATTAATCAAGGTGTAATCAAAACATTACTCAGATGCCCACCTTAAAGAGTTCCTATTGCAAAATAAAAGAACAAAGCAAAATAAAGTGGTTTTCCTTTTCAGCCCTAGCTGCCAGACTGATTCTGGGCTTATTCTACAAGCTGTTTCAGATGAAATGTATTTTTAAAAGCCTCTGAAAGAGGAACAGGTATACAAGATTCCTTACCTTTATGTGAGCACCTCTGACCATGCTGGTGCAGCTCTTCTGTTTCTGACCTAATTAATATTTCAATTAATTTATGTAGCTGTATTGGGTTTGCATGGCAAGGTTT
>NW_010326495.1:0-4016 GCF_000700745.2 Antrostomus carolinensis
GGCCGGGGCTGCGGTGTGGGGATCCTGGGGGACACCACTCAGGGTCACCCCGGCACCAGGAGCCCCAGAGACACCCTTCACCGGGTGCCGAGACTGGGGGTCCCCCAAAGGATGTCCTACCTCCGGCACCCAGTTTGCCTCCCACCCCCGGGACTGGGATCCCGAAGGATGCTCCATCTCAAATCCCTGGTTCAGGGTTCCCAGGATTGGAGTCCCAAGGGGCACCCTGGTTCTGACACCCAGGATCTCAAAGGGCACCCCATTCCCGGTGCCAGGACCAGGATCCCAAAGGATTCTCCCTCCCCAGGACCAGGATCCCAAAGGATGCCCCATCTCAGGTGCCAGGACCAGGATCCCAAAGTATTCTCCATCCCCAGGACCAGGATCCCAAAGGATGCCCCATCTCAGGTGCCAGGACCAGGATCTCAAAGTATTCTCCATCCCCAGGACCAGGATCCCAAAGGATGCCCCATCCCATGCCCCCAGGCTGGAAACACTCTTAGGGTCAGCTCCAGCTCTGTGCAGGGATCCTTGCAGGCTGCACCACACAGGCTAAAGTGGTTGTTTCTGCCCTAAAACGTCCCAAAGCCGGTGCCATTCAGTGCCAGAGCCGGGCTGGCATCGCACGTTGCTGGTTCAGCCTTTGGGATGGTGCAATGGGGCCGTGCACTGGCAGCAACCCGCTTCCCAACCATGGCTGTGGGATCCCATCCGGATCCAAAACTGCCCCCGAGAAAGGGACTGAAGAGAAAATAAATTAAAAAAGAAAAAATCTGCCTGGAAGCAGATGGTGCAGCTTGGGGTCACGGTTACCTCTGAAATGGTGCTCAGCCTCCAGCCTCCGCTCCTGGGCTGCGGGTCCCATCCTGCCCGTGCACCCCGTGCCGCTCCCGGGAGGGTTTGGGGGAGAGCAGAGCTATTAAATATTCCAGAAAAGCAGCAGCGTGCGACCGCGTCCCTCCGCCTTTGTCTGCTCCTGACCTTTCCCAGTGCTTTGTGGCTTCTCCGGGCTTTTTTTTTTTCTTTTTAAGGAATTTGCCTAGAAACAGCCCACACGAAGGGAAAAAAAATCCCAAAACAAAGAAATAATCTAAACAGCTGGTTTAGCAAAACAAGCAAGGCTTTACAACCACAGATTTTTTTTTTCCTATTATTTTTTGACTTGTATGTAAAATATGAGAAGTTCAGGAGAAGCCATTTGGCTGGAGGAAACACTGACTCGGCAAAAGCGAGCCAGGATGGGGGTTAGGATTTATATTCCAGCAGCATCTTCGAGGGCTGGCGGAGATGAGAGGCCCTTTGTCGTAGGGAGAGCGCGGCCACGCCGCACAATGGAGCAGGGCCAGCCCTGGCTGCCTGTGCTGTGCAAACCCCAGCCCCAAAACCCAGGAATTTAGCCCCAAAGAGAGCAAAAACTTCTCCCACCTCCCCCAGCTCGTGGGCTGGATGCAATGGGAGCAAAAAAAATAAAATAAAAAAATAGAAGATTTTGCTGTGGGCGCCTGCGTGAGGACCAGGAGGAACTTGGTTGGAGAACTGGGGATAAATCCTGGTTTGGTGACATCCTGCTCAGTGGGTCAGGAAGGATCAAGCCTGGATGGAGGCTGAACATGAGGAAGAACTTTACTGTGAGGGTGACTGAGCACTGGAACAGGTTGCCCAGAGAGGCTGGGGAATCTCCCTTCCTGGAGATATTAAAAACCAGTCTGGACAAAATCCTGGTCCATGTGCTCTAGGAGGCCCTGCTTGAGCAGGGTGGTTGGACTAGATGACCTTCAGAGGTCCCTTCCAACCTCAACCACTCTGTGATTCTGAGGCATTTATTTACTAAATAAAAGAAATCTGACTTGCTCCAGCAACCTGCGAGGCTGGGACAGGCTGCCAGCTCCTCCTTACCCGCACAGCAGCTGTGAGCATGAACCCAACAGGAACCAAACCCACGTGGTTTTGACCAAAACTTCTGCCCCGCTGTGGTCCTGGCCAGCGACTGTGAGCCTGAGCATCCCCCCCGGCTGCCGAAAATCTCCCAGGAGAAGGATGCGCCGAAGTCAGAACCTGTGTTGAGCTGCACAGGGATGTGACAGCACCTGTTTTGCGGGTTAAATCAGCATTTCTCTGCTAAAAGCCACGCAGGAAATGTGTCCGACGCCTTTAAACCGTTTGTTCTGATGGATTTACTTCTGCTTCTGCTCCCAGACTGACCCTGGAGGTCAAGGCCCTCAGTCAGACCCAGGCATAAAGTACCAGCTCCAAATTTTCCAAAATTCAAATTATTTCCTCCCAAGACTGAGCAAGCATCCAAACTCCCTTCATTCACACCCTGGCAGCTTCCCACTATTTCAACTTTAAGACCCTCAAGCCCATTGTCAGTAAATACCAAACCCTACGACACATTTGGACACACGTTCGCCTCAGAGCATCTGTTCACCGTTCGTTACCCAGCCTCCAGGAACCAGATGGGAAGAGACTTGGCTTTTAAACAGGCCTTTGCTCGCACCTAATACGTGTTTCTTCGAAATAAGGTTGCTGTTTCCATTTGAGTCCTCCTGAAAATCCTCAGGTTTTGAGGTTCTGCCTGGGATAAAGCCCTTCCTTATTGATGCAGCTGATGCTGAATTTTTATTTGGGCAAGACACAAGGAGAAAACATAATTATTTCCAGAGCTCTGACCCAGTAGCACAAAGGATTAATCAGGATTAAGATGAAAGCTGTTTTCATCACAGACCCAAACCCAGCCCAGCTCAGGAACGATTTGAAATCCCTCGCCCTGGTCAAACAGCTGCTCCTCTGGCTTCGATACCAGATCTACTTTCACCCTCTCTTGCTACCAATTCAGGGGGCTTTTTGCCATTTTTCGTCTTCATAGTTGCGGTGGGCTCTGCCTAAGAAAGGTACTTGGTGTCTTAATTCCCCTTAAAATCAATAGTAGTTCAGATACCCTGAAGGCTGACAGACATCTAAAGGAGCTGGGTATCCTCAGCCAGATGTTTCCAGGTCCTAATTAACTGCAGGCAGCTCCTGCTCCTCACCGGCGCTCCCGACTAACATTAGGAATTTCAAATTACAGCTCCAGATAAAAGAAACAAATTCACTAAATGGTTGGGGATGAGGCGAGGGGAGACTCAGCTGATTTATCTTTACGTGCTGTCCAAGAGCTGCAACACGATGTCTCCAAACACACTGCGTGCCACGGCTGCTCTGGCCGCGCCGCAGCCACGACTTGGCTTTGGCTCCAGATTGCCAAAGGAAGGGCAAGAATTTAGATAAACTCTCAATCCTAAGGCTTTAACCTTAAACCAGAGGTTATTGCTCTGCTGGTTAACTTTTGCTGCTCATACTCTTTACCTGGACTGAATAACTCAAAGCCTCTGCTCAGTGTACTAAGAGAACCTGAAGGTTGCTTTTAAAATTTTAATTAAGAAATCAGTCACTTAAGTTTTGCTGTATGGACACTGCTCAGAAATACATCAGTGCTGACCGTGCAACTGCTTCTACAGGGAGTTTTGTTTCCTGAGAGGTTTGGAGCTGCCTCAAGTGACAGCAGGGACAGACAGCAACTAAAAGGTACGGCCGGTGAGCAGCATCTCTTCCAAATAAATAAAGGAAATTTAATGCATCTTCGTGGTACGAGCTGTGGGCTGAGAGCTGGAAGGGTCAGGAAGGTGGCTGGGGGTTGTATTTTTGGGTGGGACTTGGTAGGAAGAGACGCTTGGTCTTCACATCTCACCTGGATTCCCAAACGGTTGAGTCTCCTTCATAGGGGATGTTTAAAAGAAAGTGTACCACCACGCTGCCAAGTTGCATCTATGCCCGCGTTTATTTATACTGAACAGCTTTAAAAATACAGAATAAAATAGCTTTATCTACTATTATTCACAACATCTGGTCCAAATATTACATTTTTAAATATTTAATTGTTTAATGAAGCAATGTTAGAAAAAAAATATGAAATTTTTTAAAAAAACCTCCATAAAAGAATTACACATCTCGGAACAAAAAAAAAAAAAAAAACCAAA
>NW_010326495.1:4032-15086 GCF_000700745.2 Antrostomus carolinensis
AAAAAAAAACCCCTTGCTGTTTAAAAAAAAAAAAAAAAAAAAAAAAAGTTTTACAGCCAAAGTCAGTCACAAAAAGTCATGGAAAAAACCCAAAATATTTATCCCCACTGCCTAAGAACAGTCAATAGTTTGTTACGCCAGAGGTTGTTATAAACAGACAAAAGTACAATAATTTGGACTGGCAGCAAGATGATTTACCTGGAAAGATGTTGTAAATGCCAGATAGCACACAAGGCAATTCTAAATATCTCTCTCATATCAATATGTACGGATGACAATGCACAGTCACAGGCAAATTAGAACTAGACAGGAATATTTTGGATGGCTCTGAACACAGATCCCCAATACTTACAAGCAGCCCAGCACTAAGCTGTCTAAGACTCATGGGCAGAAGCAAAACGCTGGCAAACTCGTGGCCTCCTCTGATACAGCAATGACCTATCGCAGCTAGATAAACGTGAGAGCATCGAGGACCTGTCACCCCGTGGCCACAAAGGCCGTTTGCATTAAGAAACACTAAGAAACATGCACCAAGCAGGACATTTTCTGCAAAAAAAAAAAAAAAAAAAAAAAAAAAAAAAAGAGGCCCCCCCCCCCCCCCCCCCCCTTAAAAAAAAAGTCGCTTTTGGTTTAAAGAAGGCCACGTAAAAGAAACACCGCAGGTTGTGCTGGTCTGTCACTCATGCATTTCCTACATCAATATACAACTTAATGTCAAGCACAGGTTGTTTTAGGTTGTGGTAGGCACCCAATGGCTCACTCCAACCATCAGACGCCGTTTTTAAACCACGTGTGCCTGGAGTGCTGTTTATACCACAAAGGATGCGATTTCCCACTTTTTTTTATGAAGGATGTAATGCTAGAAATGAGCGGTCGCACTCACTGGTGCTCTTTGTGGTATAAATAGTACTGAGGATTTCAGTTTGCAAGCGCCAATTCTGTATTGGGAGTACCAAGATCTCAGTAGGGAGATGAACAATAAAGAAACCCTTTAGTTTTTGGCAGGAACAAAAAACATGGGTAAATAAAGTATACACAACTACTATAGGTTCGTCAATGAAGAAATTCTACCATCACATGACATTGTCATGACAATCATACCACTCCCTCCCAGGAAAATGGCAATCATTATCCTGAGTGGAAATGTTATTTTTTTTTAATATATGGAAATAAAATACTGCAATATTCATGTACAAATCAAGTTGCCATATTTAAAGTCAGTATTAAAAGGCATAAAGCAAATTCTGGGTTTAAAGTTTGAACTTTCAGAGCGAGGTACCTGATGAAGTTCCTCCGCCAACACACTCTAATATGACAACATTAATCAGTCATAGCTGTTAGCTACGAAACCTAAATTTCTACAGGTATAATTTGCAAGTATTTGCTTTAGAAAACTTGTTTCAACATGTCAGCAAGAATTCTTAATTTAACCTAAAAAAAAACCACAATAGAACATCAATTACAAAAGTCCCAAGTTATTTTGTTTTGCATACACTGAGACCATCTTCGATATGACAAAATGATATTTCTACCATGAATATTTGCCCTTCCGTCTGCAAGTTTGGTTGAAACATCTCATCACCTTTTAACTCTCAGGTGTCGTCTCCCCTATGTGGTTTTGTTTCGTTTAGCTGTCTGAAAGGCAGGCGGTATCAAGGGAAAATACAGTATTGCATTTACAGTCAGATTTCTATATCCAGCCACCCTTACACATCAAAGCCTGGACGTAACCACCAAACAGAAAATATTTAAATACTTTTCAAAACTGCAAGTTAATCCTCTGCAGCACAGCTGCCGTGCTCCCCCCGGCCAGGGCACATCACAACAGCCACTACAACCCCAGCGTGGAACAGAAAAGTGGACGTGGGAGAAGGATTTAAGGTCCACGACCACCTGCCGCAACTGCACAAAACCAAGGGCGATTCAGAATTATTTCCCTCACAAAGAAAAGCAACACATCTCCTTCAACTGGCAGCTCAGGGATGATTTCAGGTGCATCGGAAAGAGAAAGAGGAGCTTGAGCTCTGGCCTTTGCTCATCTCGCAGCGCTGGGGAGTCGCACACTTTAGTAGCAATTTTAATAGCAACATCCCAGGCGCAGCAGCCGCCTGCTCTCTACGCTCAAGTTACTCCCACCGACTCCATTGTAACCCTTTGCCGTACACTGCAGGTGCTTCAGTGGATCTCCTTTGCAAAAAAGGCTCATCTTTAACCATTCATGCTTGTAATAAGATGGAGAGAGTTGTTACACTGACAAATACGGTTACAAAAATGACTGATAACTACAACTACTTATTTTAGTGTTACCAAGGTAAGTGGCTAGAAAAGCAAACGCGCTGGCTGAACGCCACTGTACTTCCCTCAGCCAGTCAATAGAATTGGCACAGTAGGACCTAAAGCCACAAAAAGAATTTAATCCAACAGTTAAATAATCAGACTTCACTTATTCGGGTAGTCTTTCCTGCGCTGCAAGAAAGGGATGGTGTTCTGCTGCAGGAAGAATTAAAAAAAAAAAATCCTTGGATTCGCTGCCCTGTAATTTGCCCGAAATGTCACCAACTGTCTTGGCCGTTCTCAAGTGAAGGCAATGCAGAACACGCACAGCTGTACTTCAGCCAAAGGTGGGAGAAGACAAACGCTGTTTCTCATCACCCTGTCTCTCGACTGCATAAGCAGTGAAGTTATCAAAAGAATATTTGGGGGGAGAAGTTAGAAAAGCCTCGGGACACAGGCTCACTGCCGCGCTCTGCGCCCAGCAGTGTCACTGGACTTGACATTTCTATATTTCCAAGGTGACACTGTTTTAAAGAAAACCTTTTGCCTCCCTTTCTCAACATTTACAAGATAACCAACTTTGGCATTTTATGTCATTACAACCACCATATGTAGGTTGCTTTTATTTTTCTTTTCCTTTTATATATATATACACATATATATTTTTAACTCCCCCATGTCTCCCGCACATCTTTGGTTGCACATCAAGTTGGGAAATTTAGAATCTTCTTGCCACTCATTAGAGGTCTCTGCACTCAAACTATCTGAAGCAGATGTGGAAATCTAACACCTCGCTACCTGAAGAGGAACAATTTAAAAATTATCAAAATGACTTTTGTTTCACAGGCAAACTAACCTTGTCTACTACACAATAACTCTTCCACCCACCTTTCAAGATTAGTCCAATTGACACCAAGACTGCAAACTACTGAAAGTTCCCTGAAGCAGGAACAAACACATGCTTTGTTATGGAAAAAGCGGTATAAAATAGTTTCTGGAAACAGCCATGGCATGCTGAGAATGATATCAATGGAATCATTCCGACTCTACACTATTCAGCACTGATCCGTTAAGCTCTTTCCTTGCCCTCCCCACCCCAACCCTTCCATGCTTCAATAACAAATTCACCTGGAAGTAGACTCAGAGAAAACAGAGCTCCTGCGCTCCCGTCCAGTAGTAAAAACTTTGATAAATATATTAGTGAATTACAGGATCTACTGTTATGTTTTTTTCCAGGAATACAGAACGCAAGCACCGTAGAGCATACTGGCCTTGAAATGACATTACACTACATTTCCCTGATGATCTCCACAGCTTAAAAATGCTTTTGGGGGCCACACTGAAGTCTAAAACTAACTTGCAATAGTAAGAACATTAACATGAATAAAACTTTTAATTATGAATGCGTGATGAGCATGAACACCCACATAACATCAGAGCTGAGACTATTCCAGGGGAAAAAAAAAAAAAAAAAAAAATTCTGAATGGTGCCCTGATTGGACCCAATACCCGTTAAACCATCCAGTGGATGAGGACATCAAATGTAGTGTCTCTGTCGTTCAAGATCACCTCTGCAACAGCAACAAGCTTTTCCAGAAGCCCCACAAAGAGAGAAGAAAAAGAGGCGAGGCAATGCAACGTAAGCTGCTCGTAGGCAGCATCCGCTCTTGATATCTGATCAAGAAAATTCTACACAGATCCAAACCACCGAATGGCTGCAGAGTTTTGACTCCGTGGCTTTCCTTGCAGGGAAAGCTGCATGTATACGGATGTTAATGGCTTAGAACTGCTCAAGAAATTAGCATTTTTGTTCAGGAAATGTCTTGCTGGATACAGGATACACTGTAAAAACTGTTATCAGGTCCCATCTGGAAGTTAAAAAGTTTCCCATCTCTATAAAACTCAAGCTACATGTGTTCCTTTAAAGAAAATCTCCACCTGGACATTGTAAATCAGGTGGTTAAATGCCAGGCAGAAAAAGCAAACGTTTAAAAATGTGAACTGACATGAAACGAGTGGTTCCTTCTACAGCACTAAGCTATCAGAAGTCAGACATAGTTTTCATCAGTAAAGCTACTACAGAAACTTTCTGTCTTAACACTGGGTGTCTGACTCAACTATTGGTAATTCAAAAAAATACTCTCATGATCTGCCAGTACCATCTAAGTCTGATTTCCAGGGGCTGAAAATATGGAATGTGCAAATTAGTGAGCAGAAAACTATATATATGGGATTTGACATAATTAGAAGAATTTTTTTTTCCTTTTTATTTTCCGCCCCCCTCCTTCTCACAGGATTCAAATTTCCTGGCGTTAACTAACATTGCCAGCAATGAACGCGCCAAAAACGCCAGCATCAATGACATAAATAAAATCACCATGAAAAAGGAACATTTTTCAATAGCACCTACATACTTCCAGAACCTAAGCCCCATTTAAATAAACAGACTGAGGTGCGCAGGTATCTATAGCTTTTGAAAATCAAACAGAGGGACATTTGCAAGTTTAACCCAGAGACACTAGATCTGGCGACCACCACCCACAACAGGAAAGCTTTTTTTTTCTTTTTTTTTTTTTAAAAAAAAAAGATCTGTCTCAGCTCTGGTTCCAGAATTTAAATGCAGATATACAAAACATATATTTTAATGCTTCTTAATCAGCAAGAAACTGCAAATACATCTTTTACTACAACTAGATAATATAATTTCAACTAAGGCTATACTGTAGCTTCTGAATCTTCATCTGAACTCCTGCAGTTACTGCTTTTCCTGAAGCCTTTCCACGTGTAACCCATGAAGGTAGGGCTGATGGGCAGGAAGCTGAAACACCTGTATTTTTTAATAAAGTTCATGCCAAAAGGCAAATCATATGTTTCCATGCCATCCAGTGACTTGCTTCCTTTACCAACCCCTTTCTTCCATTTCCGTATTCCCCTTTCTTCAGGGCTTCCTAGAAGTGAAAATAAAAGAAAAAAAATATATCTATACATGAATATCTTTATGTAAACACACACATATACAGTAGAGATTAAGAAAGAAAACCCCAGACTCAGACACCATGTTCATCAAAGCACTGGAAAGATCTTTTAGATTCCACAAAGAGGCAGGAAGAGGGAAATAAAAATGTTTCTTGGAAATTGGTATTACCTGGTTTATTTTGTAACTGGAAGTTGAGGTAAATTTTTGCTCTTAAATGAATGGAAGTAGGTTTGGATCTTAAAATATTTTTACTCTATTACTATTCTGGTTTGATTCTTACCAGCTATTTTATATGTTTAAGAGGATAGAGACCTTAACCTGAAAAAGATTCAAAGCGTTCTCAGGGAAACTGAGGCATGCAGGTGTTAAGCAGTCTGCTCTAGGTGTTAAAGAAGTCAACAACAAAAGCTGTAGTCTCTTCCTCATCTCCTGCTTCCATGAAATGCTGTGCTATCTTCATTCAGAAAGGCAGTTCTTATTTCAGATAAAATGATAAGCTCACATGCTGACCTGGAATGGTATTATCCAAAATAAATGCAACACAACCACCGACAAACATGGCTGTAGTGAGAAGAACATTTAATACTTGATCAATGCCCGCTATTCCTAGAAGAACAGGAAAAACAAAGTTAGAATCTGAACTTGTATCTTACATATACATGACACACGTCCTACTGATTGACATGCAGGTCAACCAGGAAAACTTGCTACTGGGTTCACTGAGGAATTTGCTCAAATAGGACTCTTAAAGCCAGGTGAGAACAGATGCAGAAGAACTTTTGACTAATGTAGCACACCATAGGGACCCCTTCTTTCCCAAAATGTTACTCCACAAACTTTCAGTTGCTTATAAAAATGTCATGAAATGCCTTTTTAGTATCTACTGCAGACACAGCAACTTAATTTAAACTAAATAGAAAACTACAAAGTGCAAAAGGAGAAACGTTCATAATGTAAAATCATGTGTACCAAAATAATTCCTTTTATAAACTTTTACTTTTTAAAAGGGCAAGACTTCATAGCACCAATTCATGGAAGAACATTGTATTACTATATCATCACCTACTCTGCTTGAATGATCTACTTTTCTGAACAACTTAAAGTAGGTTCAATGTGCTCTTAAATGTGGTTCTGAAGTGATAGCTATAAAAAGTGAGCTAATCTTTCCTCTTAAAAACAAACCAAAACAAAACCTAACAATTTAAGTACTCCTGTAGAGAGTCTTCTTTTCATGATGGACGCTGCCATCACCACTGCTGAGAAGATAGTATTAAACCAGAAAACCTTCTCCATGCATTCACCAAAACTACAATTTGGCTAACAGTCTGAAATTGAACTCACTCAAATTCAGATTCAGAACATATGTCTGCAGTGACAAAAAATTTCAAAACCCCAAACAAATTCTTAGCTTCCAAGCTCTACCTTAGTATTTCTCCTTGTTCTTTTAATATTTACAATTCAGATTCACCCCTTTGGTCTTTTTTTTTTTCCTCAGTCCAACTGGCAATTGCCTCCTTCCATTGCTCCACAGTTGTACCCAGAGACAGCAGGACAATTTCAGATGTATCCCACTGAAACATGCAATTCAGGTCTCAACATCTCAATTACTTCTCCTCTGAATACACCTGGCTTCTCATCTATAGCTTTTATTGTCTCCATGTTACTTTGTTTTTTCTCTTATTTCCCCTTTACCTTTCTTTGTACTTGTATGCACTTTGCATATGAGTACAGGGTAAAAAGATGCTTCATGTAAATGAGCAGAAACACATACCTGTGACCAGTGGATTTTGTTTGAGATAGCTTGGAAGGACAAGTCCAAAGAAAATGGAAAATCCAAGTACAAACAGGTTACGAGAAGAATTTAGATCTATGAACTGGAGGTTAGACAGGCCCACAGCTGTAATCATCCCTAAATACAAATAAAACAAGCTTTTATATAGTCTTTTTCTTAAAAAAAAAAAAAAAGAAAAAAGAAAAAAAAAAGAGAGATAGCAACATACATATAAACACAGCACTACAGTAAAAAGATAGCCACACAGTACAGAAAAAGGAGTGAAAAAACATACGTTACCAAAGAGAGTGCAGAAGAGGGCACCGAGCACAGGGTCAGGCAGCGATGCAAAGAGAGCGCTGAACTTGCCGACCATCCCAAGCAAGAGCATGAAGGCTGCCCCATACTGAATAACCCTGCGACTTCCAACCTGCAGAACAAAAAGGAAAGGACACTGGAAAAAATCCGCACGTAGTCCAACTTCACACCTTGCATTTTATTTTATTATTCTTTTTTTTGCATTTAAAACTTCTTTTCAAGCTTCCACGCATATTTTTTGTGGTGTTAAAACACAGGCTGCAGAGCCTTTACAAATGTCTTGGAGGGGCTCAGCTGTAACATGGCTGCACTCCAATTCTAACATAACTTTGTTTGATTTTGTTTTCATAAACGTTAAGTCATCTTTAAAACCAATCTGTAACTGCTACAGCCACAATAAGCATGAAATGTGGCGCAGTCTCATCTACAATAAAGAAAACAAATAGACCATCACTAGGAGAGATGGCAAACGGATAAATCGTAATGTAAACAAGAAAAAAAAATCCATGTGTTGCTGCCCTTTTACACAAGTACATATATATATATATTTATATATTAGTTACTTACCACGCAGATGCAGGCTTTCTAGACAGAGATTATAAATTGATTTTATAACAACCCTCTCCGAGATGAGAACTGAACTCACTTCATATGCAAATCACGGCTGTGCTAACACTGTGAAACCAAGTGCCTGCACTTCCTTCCCATTTTTATTTTAAGCATTTCAACTTTGGGCAGTATTTCTCTGGCACTATGTTGTAGTGGTAGTTGATAAACCTGAATGATTGATATTTTAAAAGTGTTCTACTTGCATAAGAGGTGCACTAGGGACAAAAACCCCTCCCTGTTATGCTGGTAAGGTGGTTTTGAGCAAAGCCCTTTGTAGGTCTCCTGTTACAGAATATTAAGCGTCAAAGGGAAGTAGATATTAATTTGTTAATCATGTGTGACTAAGCTAAATGAATGAAATAAGGATAAAAGATACAGTAGGTATGTTTAGGGTAAAAGTAATTCTTTCCCCCACATTCTTCACTGATTAACTGTCAGGTGAAATGTGTTTACCCACAAACAGAAGCTAGACCAGTAAATTAGGGCATTCACTAGAATAACAACACACATATAATAAGTTAGCCTGCACCTTTCTCTATTTTTTTATAAAGATACTCATTTCCCGCACCACCATTATCTTGCTCTAAAATTATCTTCCTGCATGAAACAGGCAGATTCTTTACAAAAATCTACACAATAGCAGCAATTATTTATGCAAATGCTCAATCACTACAAGGCAAACAAATTAAGCTCCTTTTGAAAGCTACTGAAAGCATCCTGGTCAGCATTTAGCTAAAACTATTTATTCCCAGGCACTTGCACGCACGCTTTATGTGATTATTTTGGAGTGTGTGATATGGTACCTAGTTACCTTAGTGGAGTATCCATTTCGTCATCAACATCATGGCATAAGCTGCCTATACTTATGCCCCAACTAATCAGATTTAATCAAATAAAACTTGCTCACAGACTAGCTCAAAGACCTTGCAGTATTTATATCAAGTTGAAGCCTTCAATTTAAACTCTAAGTGTAATCATCTACTGATTTCAAGGGAGGTAAATGCCTTTTCAAACGTTGCGTGGGATCACCAGGACTATGTGGTCTTTGCTCGTGAGCACTGAAGATTTCCTCTCCCAAACAAACAGCAGAATATCTATGGGCCAAAAATCTATTTTGATGTAAATTGAGGTTGAAAAACTATTAGGTTTTTAGGAATGAGTACGCAGACAGGAAAACAAGACAAAACACTGGAGCACAGCCACCCAGCTGTGCCATTCTGGGTAAGGCATATTCATTCCTCCATCACGCGCTCTGAACAGACCCAACTGTAGTTAACTCTGTTCTCTGGAACAGCTGCCCGTGTAACATGCATTTTTCGCTGTTCCAAAGCAAGATCTTGCTTCTGTGGACTGTTAATAAAAAAGTGCTGTTAATTCGTATCAGCTCCTATGAAGTAACAACAGAAAGGAAGCAGAACAGAATAAGCCTTTCTTTAAGGATTTTTCTAACCAAAATTTCTTCTAGGAAATTTCCATCAGCAACTGAATGGAAGACTTATGCAGACAGCAGATGGTGCTATTAGTATTTATATTCCAGCCTAAAACTGAACAGAATCATCCTTTGTGCAGAAAAAAAAAATGGCTGAAGATACATTTATCACCTATATTGGATTAAGTCAGAGGAATGAATTATTGTGAGTGGAGAGGATTTTCTGTCTTGTACCCATGAAAGAGATTTATAGCTTCCAAGCAAAACACGCAACACGATGTACGTATTCACAACATAAATTACTCTTAGCAATTTTGTTGATATTTCTTAACAAGGTTAAATCAACAGTATCAAGCAGATCTATCTGCAGTCCAAAGTCTCCCACTTCAGCAAGGCATTCAAGCACATACCCAGTTCCACATGTGAACAAAGGAATTCCTCAAGTGCTTATATATTTTGCTGAGTAACATTCCCAAAAATATGTAATCCCCTAAGCACCCTCAGTGCCTTAAAAACCTATCATGATGGAAACAAATATTTAGGGTACATTTAACTTTGAAGTTACCTTGACTGCAGCTCCTGTTCTAGCTGTGTTGGCGTAACGTCCTAGTACAGACGTAGATAAAACCCAAGGACCTCAAGTTGCATTTCATTGTGTGTTCAAGTGAGATATTAAAAATAGTCAGTTCTCTAGCAATGCTTTCAGAGCCAAGACATCCAAAAGAGCATCAATTTCTATACAATTTACAGTGTTTATGCCTCAACTCAAAACACCCTAGAGCCCTGGAGAGCCTTTTTGGTTTTCAAAGGGATAGCTTATTTAGCATCATCTTCTCTACGCAGGTTTTCTAACTGCTCTCTACTCTGAATAAAAATAAGATTTTTGGGGTCCTTATCTAGAATACATTTCCATTAGACAATGTCTGATACAGGCAAGTTGTGTAAATTCAGAATGCTGTGTAAAGCTTGTCTGCATGAAGTACTAATTATTATGATTTCTTGAAAGAGGATCATGCTGTGAAACATGAAAACGACACAAGGCATCCCCCAGAGGAGATAAAATACTCAAGTCACTGAGTAATCAAGGTAAAGCACATACCTTTGTGATGCCCAAGACACCAATGTTAGGGCTGGAAGAAGTGGATCCATTCCCTGTCCCAAATACTCCATCCAGAACACAGGAGAGACCCTCAATAAAAATCCCTCTGCAAATCACAAACAGAAAATTAGTGCAGACCCAGTTCAGGTGGTGCTTTAAGACTGCAGCCTACGCTGGTGCCTGTTAAGGCATCTGTCCCACATGAATTATTATAAGTCACATTTCAAGCTCCAACACACCTGGAAAACCAACTTGAGTTCTGTTTTCTATGTCTTAGACACCCACTTTCTTAAACTGAGGAAATTAGAAAATAATTCAAGTCAAACTTAGAGCTGCTCTTTATTTCTAAAATTGCATTTCAAATGAATTTGACAAGCTACCCTGATTCCAGAACCGATTTTAACTGTGCTATTAACTTCCAAGGACTCCAGCAGGACTAGGACCAGGTTTCCTATGCTACACTTGCAACAAAATAATTCAACATGACAGTTGCATCTTATATTTCAGATCCTTGGCCCTTGTATTTGACCAAATTGTAACTTTTCATCTCAGAACACATTCCTGTCTTATCCCAAGG
>NW_010326495.1:15097-23600 GCF_000700745.2 Antrostomus carolinensis
GGGGGGGGAAGTAAGAAAAAAAGTAGCTTAAGACACTGAAAAATACTTCTTTTTTTGACTTACCTGTTTATTGCATGAATAGGTGGAGGAGGAGCACAAGACAACCTGGCACAGGCATAGTAATCTCCTATTGATTCAATAATGCTTGCCACAACCGCGCTAAGCATTCCTATTACTCCAGCGGCCGAAATTGTTGGCAGTCCCCACTGAACTGTGAAGAAAAGAAAACTCAAATCTCCCGTGCCACAGAAAACAATTTAGATATCCAAATATACAGCAATTTATTCATCTTTAATGGAATCAACAAACTCCCTTCACAGTAACAGAGTCTGGCAAGTTCAAGTAGATGAAAGGAGCAAAGGAAAAACTGCCTAACCAAGTGCTTTGATCATGCTTGGAAGAAAACCAAAAAACCCTAAACCCCACCAAAAAAAATTCCTCCTGTTCAGAAGGAAGGAATTTGAACTACTCCTTGTGAAAAAACAATTCTGATCAGTGAGGCAAATGCCACTTAATTATTATTGCTCTAAAAACTCAGTCTTTGGTTACAAGTTTAGTCTACCAAAGAGAATGGCCAACAACCAGCTACGATCATTGCACAAACACCCTCCAACTCCAAATTTCTGTAGAAAAGAAAATAAGATTAATTTAAGCCTGTAGAAAAGCTTGGCAGGTTTTCCACAGCAATTGCCTTGATGCTTTTATCTCTTTGAAATAGATGAGCCTCCCGCAACAAAAGGAACTTTAAGTCACACAAATGTGAACGAACAAGGCTTCACAAATAAGAAAGGTCTAATCAGGGTGGAGAAGTTTTCCTCTTCTTCTTTCCCAAAAGCTTCTATTATCCATCCTGCAGGTACTGCTTTAGAAGTGCTTTCTTTTAAGAACTGATCAGAAGCAAAGCATATGGAAAACCACAATGAAGCTGCCCTATTATAATGTGGTAGTATTCCTAACAATTTCTATTATTCTATTCTAGTAGAACATTATTCTTTTATTACCCCATTAATTTCTGAGCAGCACAAGGGTGAACCAGTTGTGCAACTTTATCTCATGCCATAAGAAACAGCCTTTAACAGCTTTAAACTTAGAGGTGGTCAGCAAAAGAATACAAATATCCAAGATATCGTGTAAAGCATTTTGTGTTCTCCTGTAAATACTGTTTTGTCCTTTGATAAACATTGTCTGGCATTCTTTGACTTGCCATCAGTCTGATTCCAACGCTGCTTCTGGAAGTCAGGACATTTTTGTATAGTTGTTCAGTTGTGCTAAGTCAAGAAAAAGTGTGTGTGTGGGGCAGGAAAGTGGATTAAGCTGGAAAATACTCCACACACTACTGATTCTTTGCACATGAGAATCAATGACCTCAGTAGCTTGACAGGAGTTGTAATAATCCACCCCTATTATTGCATAACACTAACAGCAGCTGACCATGGTGTTGACAAGTACAGATAAATCAATTATTCCCTGAAAATCCATGTTTTACATACAGTCACACAATGTCATTAGAAGTCAAGAGTTACCTAGATAAACTCTGCAAGTGCCTTCTACAAACTCAAGTTTCAGAGAATCTGTCTTTCTTGTGTGAGACGTTATGGTATCAAATTAAAGAGGAAAACAAGGAAAAAAAATCATCCCCACATACGAAGTCTTTAGGTCAGTGCACCAGAACATAGCACTGAGGAAAAAAATAGCAATGCTTCTGAAAACAACAGAAATTATACTCATAGGCATATCATTCAAAAAATAGCCCTTAAAACCAGACATACTTACAAGGATAAGGAACCTTGAACCACGGAGCTACCAAGAGCACTCCTCTTCGGGCGTCTGTGCGAGCGTAGAAGCCGTACTTCGAACTGTCAGGGGGAAAGACGTCTGTCACAGTGAAGATGAAGCAAAGCAACCACGACACCAAAATAGCTAAAATAATCTGTGAAAGAGGAGGAAAAAAAGCTGTTTAATATAAACTATCATCGACAATATTCACCAACAGCAAAGGGTTCCTGCACAGAACAGCTGTTACACACATACCCGAGTGTGATCTTAAGTGATATTTTAAATCTGAACAAGCAGTAAATTCTGTAATAGGTAAACGTTAGGTGTTTCCCCACAGCCCCTAACAAAGGTGCTGTTAGAAAAGCTTTAGAATTAGAGAAAGTCTCTGTTCTCTCCTTTAACAAATGGGAAAGTCTCCAAATGGGCACTTAAACAAATCAGTGAATTAGTCTCAACTTCACCAGAGAAATAAAAAGAAGGCTTTCACATACGAGGGGATGGAGTATTGCTTTCATAAAATTAGAAGATAAAGATCTCGCCATCCCTCTTTGGAGGGCTCGGTTTAGGCTTTCACTGCATGCAGAAACACACCTTCTTCTCTACCCCCTTCCCTCCCCCTCATGATCTTCATCACTCCGACAACTCTTCAGCAGAGATGGATACCAGAATGGGATCTGGCAAGACTACAATAGGAAGGATTTCCTGTGGCAAATGAGCCATTTAGCTATGTTTCCCATAAGCCCATTTAAGCTTTTATTTCACCTTTGTGATCTACTGTATTATTAAGAAAAATCAAAACTGAGGGGAAAAAAACCAAAACACAAATTAGGGGTTTTGTGACAACTGAAGAACAAGTTCAACTACTTACAGGGAACATCTTGAAAAGCTGCAGCCTGTATGCTGTCCATCCTTTCTTGGATTTGTAAATGGGTAAGGGAAATTTCACATTTCTGGCATATTGAGAAAACAACAATACAAGGAAAATAGTCCTGAGAAAAAAGGAGGAGGAGGGTGGGACAAGAGAGACATGTCATTAGCACCAATATGTTAAAAATCCTTCTCAGCACAAACCTGTTCAGGCTCTTCATACACAGAATATAAACGTACATTTTAAATTTAGCATAAGACAAATCATCATAAGAAAATATATTTTAAATCAATTATTATTCCACGAAAGCCAAACCAACATAATTTGTATTCTAAAGTGCTGCTAAAAATAGTCAGCAGCAAACAGGTAAATGAAACCAGGAAAATTAATCAGACTAAAGAAAAATTTTCAGAGCAAAGCAGCCATCAGCAAAGAGCTACACTGTGCTGCTTGCTGCTTTTCAACTCAAACCCTGTGTCTAGCTCTGCTCTCTATATGAAGCCCAAAGCTTGCTGCTGGCAAATGAGAAGAAACAGGAAAACTGAAGGCCAGTATACACTAATTTTTACATTTCAGAATTTGCATAAAATGCCAAAGCACTTGAAAATTTTTTACCAAGGGAAATTTTTTTTCTTCAATACTTAAGAATCCCAATCTTTTTTGTATATGCAAAGATGTATATGCATCTTTCAGCAAACAGCTATAACAGAGCCCCAAAACCAAGATTCCATCCAACTGCAGTTCACCAGTAAGGGTTTTAGATACCTCGAGTATTACGCATTTCCCTTCCTTGTCAAAACTGCTAAGCTCCTCTATACATTAAACATTCAACTGTGCAGCTAAAATAAGTATCCACTGCAAGAAAAAAATAAAAAGCCAGGGTAGGTTGCTCAATTTTGAAATAGTGAAAATCAGTTTTGCTATAAAAAGGCTACACAAAGAATCAAGCTGTCTGAAGAAGCAAAGCTGTTCTGAAATTTGAGATTATGTTTTTTATCAGCTGATTTAAAAAAACAAAACAAAACAAAAACCCCCCCCCAAAACCAGAAAACAACCAAGGTGGATTTTAAGCTTCTCTCCCTTTTCTGTCCAAGATCAGTTTCAATCTGTAAGAAACAAAACAGAGCTTTATTCTCCCTCAGCCTCCAGGAACAAAGAGCTTTACACAAGAAGGGTGTCACTTAGAGCCTTCACCCCTGACTAGAGTCAAATGATAAAGGCACCTTTTCCCTGCACTCAGGAAACATGCATTTCTCCCAAGTCCATTATGGAAAGACAAGCTCCACTCCCTACCAGCAGCAATCCTGTCACGCTAGCCCTGAGGACAGGTGGCTTTGGATTTTTATTTATTTAGTAGAGAGTTGTAAATAATGTGGAGGAGGATACATGGATTGCATGGCATCACAGAGGCTCAAGTAGGAGAGAAAGAAAAGATTAAAAAACTCCTCAAACTAATTCACTGAAACTATCAAGATTAGTTTCTCAGTTTGCTTGTATACAAAGTAAGAATATTATTGTCTTGGCTACATGGCAGGGGGGCCTACAGCCATTCTGTAAAATATGATCAGATCTTTAAATGCCCAAACAAACAGTTTTGTTCACTGGATGTACAGGCAAAGACCAATTCAGGAATAATTTCTCTTTCTACACATCATGATGCAATGTGTTTTATGGATCAAATTCTTTCAGCTTGGCACCCACAGAACAAGTGAGGTCAGAAAACTGTTTGGGAAACTGAAAATCTTGTCAAATAGCATCTGCAGCTAATAGAGGATAATAGCTCTTACACAGGTCTTGAGACTCTGCTGAGCTAGATAGCAATACAGGATTTTTATCTCATCAGAACAGTCAGGACAATTTCAAGTGCCACATCTTGTACAGATCAAGTCACTTTTGAG
This sequence comes from Antrostomus carolinensis, assembly GCF_000700745.2. Taxonomy (NCBI): domain Eukaryota; kingdom Metazoa; phylum Chordata; class Aves; order Caprimulgiformes; family Caprimulgidae; genus Antrostomus; species Antrostomus carolinensis. The sequence goes on from NW_010326495.1 coordinate 19,640, forward strand.
TGGCTCTAGATGGTTATAGAGCTATTTTCAACAATCTAGTGCACATTTTTGTGTGGCAGAAGCCAGAAATATTTATTGAGTGGGTAATATTTAAATCCTGTTCCTGAATTGATTTATTTTTTTCCATCTGCAAAATGTCAACTTTAATTACACGTTTCCATGTCCAATTCACCAAAGGTCTGCTTGATTGATTTAACATCAGTCCCAGCTTGCTTAGAATTTATTTTACAGGAAAATAAAACGTTCTTTTGGGTCAGATGCTTATCATAATAGAATTACAAAAATATTCACGATGCTAAAATCCAAGATAAAAGAGAATTAAACAGTTCTTTTAATCATAAGCAAGCTGCACTTACAGAATACTTTATATGTTCAAAGTACTGTGCAAACAGATTAGTCAGATCAGAATCTGATCTCATCAAGTCATTCCTTCCGCTTCCAGAGCCAGCACAAAGTTGGTCACTATACATTGAATACAGCAACTGCTTTGGCCAATTTCCTTCTCCCTAAAATGCAGTTTCCATCCCTATTTGGCTGGTTATCCACAGCATCGCACAAGAAGCTTCTGCCTTCTCTTCATCTTGTTTTTCTCAGTTATTCCCTTTCATACCACTTGTCTCAATTCTTTGACTTCCCTGGCATCTATACAGAAGCACACACATCATGTCCTGAAATTCACTCTAAAAGCCTTTTTATCCACTAAACACAAACTCTCTACTTATGCCTCATTGACTGATGGCATTTATGGAGACATATATGTCCTCTGTCGTCATACAAATTTCTCTTGGCTCTAAGTAAGCAAACCAGTGACGATGACAAACAGACCACCACTAGCAGTGGTATTTGCTCACTTTTGCAGAATAACAAACATACACAATATCATAATAAAATGAGAAATACAAACTGTTCACTGATCTCTCTGGCGCTTTGCTAAATTATCTTTTCTATAGCACTAAATTACACTCAGCCAATGGCTCCCAGACCAACTATTCTTTTATAAAAATCTCTGTTCTCCACACGTCACCTTCAGCTGTTGTCCTTTCCTTCCTCCTCTTCTTGAGCTGTTGCTGTCTTTATTCCCCAATTGCCAGCTGACCATGTCCAGACCCACTCACACTCCTGCACACGGTATTTCTCTGCGCTGGGAGCACTGTGATGCTACCTCTGAGGGGAGAGGTGAGGAGGCTCTGGCTTTTCTCTGGCACTCCAAGATTCCTGCATGATGACTTACCAACTGGGACCCCCCAAGGCAAGAACACCCAGGAGTACTTACAACATAGCGATACCCCAGTGTTTGCCAGCTCTTTCACCAGCAGCTTGGAAACCGGAGAGGCCGATGAGAGCAACAGTTGGCGTGATGGTCAGAGGTCCAATGTAGCGCAAGAGGGCGCCGGGAAGGCCAAGCAAACCGATCACCACTTCTATCAAGGAGGACATGATAATAGCACCTTGGATCTGAACACACAAGAATGGGAAAGAGACAGTTCAGTCAAATCTTAAAAGCAAACCCAAAATATTTCTTTTTCTGCTCTGGATTACAAACTGCAGTTAAAAGAATTCAGTGACACAGAAGAACTCAGCAAATTGTTCGTCATAAAACAGCTCATTATGTTTAAGTGACTTATTGCTTAAGCATAACACTTATGGTTTTCTCCACAAAACTATTACACAACAGACCAGTGGGCCAGTCTGGTAGTTGTGTGGATAGCACATCACACTGTCAGACAGGAGACCTGGGTTCCAGGCTAACCTTTAAGCTCTCAGATCGAACCGGCAAGGGTTGCTGGCGCCACGGAGGTGATGCTCCTAGCTCCTAGGGGCAGAGTGTATGCTGCATTGTTCACAAGTGCTCCTTAGAAGCTGGTATAGAGCAGCGTTGTGGTCTCAGGAGACTGTCAGCCCTCTTGGCTGCAGGGCTCTTGGCAGGATGTAGCTATGGTTTGAACATGGGGAAGAGAGAGGGGTTGTTTTTAATTAAGAAAAAGTTTGCAGCCCAAAGCAACGGGATGGGAGATAAATTCCATGACACACGCCTGAATTTGGACCACGCTATCTACCACTCTAGGGCGATGCCTGGGCACAACCCTCATCCTGGGCTCTGCAGAGCATGACGAAGCGCAGTGCTACGAGTGGAGAAGGGGTTTGATATAGTTCAGGTCTCTTGGGAGAATCAATGTCTTGTCAGAACAGTCTCCAACTTAAGACACTGAGGGATGAACCAGATCTGCTAACTGCACATTCACCTTCCACAGGACAGCCTACTGAGCAGAGTGACAGCAGGCAAGCGGTCTGGTAGCAGCTGAACTGCTACCAGTGAGCACAAATCACACGGTGTTACAAGAAGAGTATTCCTCTCACTTGTGCATTTTACTGCCCATCTTTTGGAATGTGGTAACTAACTCTTTGTATTTGCTGTCCAGCAATGAACAAGTTGAAAAGATGAAGACTTCCATGAAATGAGTAAAGGGATATAATCAAATGAAAATCACAGCAAAAGAAGAAATTACCAACTTAAAGACGAGAACACACAGATGGTTAGGTGAGAAACTTAACTGGAATTGGACAGATCAACAGCGAAAGGCCACTCCTACATTACCTCTCGTATTCTGGGATACCAGATGTGCTCAGTGTGAAGCAGTTCTGTTGTTCCGTTTGTAACTGCTATATCTTATAAAAAGAAGAAAAGAAAAAGCACAAGTATTTATTCCTCGGCCACTCTGACATCATTTAATACAAAATAAATCTCTCCTTAAGCTGTGTTTTGACAAATGAGCCTTGATTTACACAAAATAAAAGCTCTGCAATGCTACAAATCAAGTAATAACATGCTTACATTCCCCAAGAGCTAACCACTACTTTTACCCACTGTACTGAAGTGGAAAAAAAAAATCATAACTTTCAGAAAGAAAGGTCAGCTAGGGATTCTTTTCCCACTTCAATGAGCAGATGAATGGAGAATTACTCAACTGCACACTAGGAATCAAGTACTCCAATGTTTGTTGTTCACCAATTTAGGTCACTCACTGAATGATGAATTGACCCGTGGTAACAACCTCATCTGACACCTTTTGAAGGTTAAAAGGTTCAAGAGCAAGATGCAGTAAAGGTTCTTTTTGAAAAGTTAAAGTAGTGGAAAAAATTGCTTTGCCATCAAAGGTTATCAGACAGTATTTTCTTTCAGTAAGGCGTGTATGAAGATACTGGTGCATTTGAGCACACAGAAATACCCAACACAGCTAGCACTACTAAAGCACACCACAGTCTGCCTTTACCTCTTGGCACTGAAACCACAGAATCACAGAATCATTAGGGTTGGAAAAGACCTCTAAGATCATCCAATCCAACCCACGTGCTATTTCCCAGTAGGTAAATTTGACTCCCTTAGTGAGAAAATGTGAATGCTCAAAGCTAAGTTTTCTACAGAAAAAAAAAAAAAAATCAGGAAAACTAATTAGATGGTGATAAGTGAATCAAAAGAGATGCATAAATACATAAATAATAGAAATAGAAATTATTAGAGAATCAAAAGGACCCCTAGGAAGAACTTTAGTTAGAAGCAAGCAGCCTGCTTCTCTATACTGCTGTCTTGCACTGCCCACGGCCTTATTACTGAATAACCACATCCCACTAAAAAGAAAACTGCCAGAACTGTTTGCACTTCAGTTTTCTAACCTAAGTTAAAGCAAGAGTCCCCTCACCCAACCAGTTTTACTTCACATTTTCACTCTAAGGAAATTCAAAACCTGTCAGGATTATTACATGAGCAAAGAAAAAGTTAAAATGAACATTCAAATATTGTCAAAGCTTGCTCTGCAAAATCCATCAGGTATGAGTAAAAATCCTGGTCTGGAGGTGATGCTGAGCATTGCTCCAACTTCCTACTACTCAACTTAAAAGGCCTTGAGTGGACTCACTATTTCCAAATATCAAAAAAGAACATTTATGGAATCCTTCTGCCTTT
>NW_010326495.1:23625-39214 GCF_000700745.2 Antrostomus carolinensis
TTCCCTACATCGTTAACGGAAGAATTGTTTTGTGCTACTGCTAGATTTATTTTGTCAGCATTTTTTATACAAAAAAACCCCAAAACCCAATAACAACCCAGAAACAGAACTCCAGAAGGGTATTTTTAGGAATCTTTTTCCAAGGCACACAATTTTAATACTGTAAAAGGAGAGAATTTTTCATATGCCCTGCGCATTACTTCCAGTTTCCATATCAAAAGGTTTGGCAGTTGCACTACACGTGATCTGGGTAATGTGTCACTTAAATCTGAACAACCATAAACGACAATTACCTGTATTATTACATCTCCACTTCTCCAGGGAGAGTATTGCTCTAGCAGGTGCTAAGAATGCAAAAGCACTCGCTTGAAACAAGGGTAACCTGGTGGAAAGGGAAAGAAGAGATGCTGACAACAGCCACAGAAATACTTCACAAACCAAAGACCTAACAGAAGACACTACAGGCATGAAGTTATTAATACAACAGGACAGATAATCACCAGATACCAGCACCCTTGATTTAGGGTTTGACTCAGCAGCACAAGGACACAGATGCACGTTCTGATGTAAGTATGGGCCACACTGCTGAACACTCAGCTTTTACCATCCCGCCACATTAAACCAGCTCTTTGATAGAGCAGTATGCACTCTGCATACTCAATACCTTCCCTCCGCATGACTTGAAGTACAGTCATTTATACATTCAGCTTTAAGTGTACGTGTAAATAACTATTAGGTTGATAAGAGCTGATTAGATGTTCCAGGTGGCTACCAACAATAAACACAAATGCTGCAAGAATTTCGAGATTACATTCTTAGCATTGGTGTTTACACTTCCCAAAAGGTTTAAGATCTAAAGAGCATCAACCAGCAGCAATTACGTATTTATTGAATCAACCGTCGCTTGCATAACACCACAAATATCCAGATGTTACTTACCCACAGAGAAGATGCACTTTGAACTATTCTATAAATACTGTCATTAATCGGCTGCAATAAGATTCTCTTTAATAGCAGATCTCAAACTATAACATGTAGAACACTGAATTGCTCAAGGGGCTCTAGTTACTGCACCATGTTTATGGCTGTTTTACAGCCACAATGAGATGCCTTCACACCAGTGCAAACACCAGTAAAGGAAAAAGAACTAACTGTAGCAGATTCAGATAACGATCAGAAAAGGCACAAAGAAGGGAAAAAAAAAAAAATCGAAAAAAAAGTGGAATCCTATACACACTTAACACAAAAAAGATCAAACCAGAAGCACGTTACCAACAGTGGTTGTAAAGTTCACAGACAGGAAGTTAGAAGAGTTGAACTACCACTGGAAAAGAGTTTGGGCCATGAGCAACCTAAAAAGCTGATCCACCTTCTGCACATGCTGACAACTGCATTAGAAAGTCAAACTTCATAAAATACAGCTGAGCACACCTGACTGGCATGCGATTCCCTTCTAAGCAAATAATCAAAGTTTTATCTTTGGTGAAGAAACGGTTGGTAGCTACGAGTGAATGAGTCACCTTATTTTTCAAGGTTCATTAAGCAAACAGAGCAAGCCAGTGCCCATGGCAAAATAAGCAATACCTGTAGCAAGTTACTACTCCTCTATCCCACCTACACAGAACCCCGTCCCCCCACCGTGATTTTGTAAATAGACATTGCAAACACATTCTCCAGTAGTGAAGTCAGACGTCGGTCCAGATTGTGAGTTTTGTATCACATAAAATGCCCTGCACAGATACTGAATAATAAGATCTTAGCGTGTCTCGCTTAGCTACCCGCTCAACCTTTCTATAAGACAGTTAACCTGGAATATTTACAAAAAGGGCCAGTAGGCTGAAAATAATGTTTCTAAACAGAAAAAAAAAAGAGTCTTTTTAAAAACTTATTACTCAAAATCAGCCAATCAAGATCAGTTTCTTTCTGAAGAGACAGCTGCAGTTTGGAACATGACTTATGAAATACCTCTCCCATTGCTAAGCCAGGTATTCATTACGACCTGGGTAAAGTACTACCAGTTTACAACTAGGATATCATTTTCATTTCATGTCTAAATTGTGAAGTTGCTCAACTTTGGCACCAGCCCTTGTGAAGACAAAGCTTTTTATACTGTTACAGTCATCTGGAAATGTCTTCATTATCTTAACATTTCACACAGATGTAAGAATGCTCACACAATGCAGCGATGGGCACAGCAACAAACCTAAGATGTTTATTAAAGCCGTATTTGATTGTCTCAGTCATACTAATTACTCTGAATCCTTGACAAATCTTTTGGCTTATTACATAATCTAATAAATAGCTTGAATTCCTAAAATTAGTGTGGGTACCAAATTGACCACAACTCCACCTCATAATTGAGCTAAGTCCATCTTTAAGGACTTTTAAACCATGGAATTTGACCTTTTGAAACCATAGTGGCTTTATTTGCTGAAATACTTTGCAGTTGACAGACTTGCCAATAAATACTTTAAAATCTCATTTAGAGAGCGTCGCGGCTATATCCCATTCCCACCCTTACATAAAACTAGAATCATGTGTTCAATAGTTATAAAACATTTAACCACAGAAATTTGCTCCTTAAATACAAGTTCATTTACTTTTAAGACCCAAACACAACTGTCTTTTCAGTATATAAACATGTGCAAGTGGAAGCCACTGAAAAGGAAGAAAAAACCCCACCATGGAGGGCAGAGGTGGGATTATACAGAAGGAACAGAGCATGTCAAAATGATGGGACCATACTGGTTTCCCCAAAACCCCAAAATCACTCTATAGTAAGTAATAAAGGAAAAGAGCCCAAGATTAGTTAGGGGAAAAAAACAAAATATGACAAACTTTACTTCTGTGAAAAGACAGAAGTCTCAGGAAGCATAAAACCTAAGCTTTTTCTGATAAATTTGAGGCAGAAGAAGAATGTTGGTAGAAGTACAGGAAAACCAAGCTCCCCTTTGAGGTCACCTCCACGCGCAACTCTGCACTTCTTACAACATTGGAAGATTTTAAACTTCAGCAAATTCAGGGAAGAGACACTCAAAAGTTGAACAATAAAAGACCTTCCAGTTCCCACCTAGGCCAACAATCCCTCGATCCCCTTTATAAAGCACAAATAGAAGATGGGGAAAAAAACCATACATCAGTCTCATTAAAAAGAGAGGTTCAAAACACCGGAGGGCGTAACTCTGCTCCTCTGCCTCCTTTCAGATGAGGTACTTGAGAATTCATGATTACAGCTAAGAGCCCATGAGCACAAAGAGCCAATCAGGCAGAAAATGTGATTATTAACTGCAGGTAGTCTTGACTAAAAGAAAACACATTGGGGAAAGACAATTTTCTCTTTTAACAATTTTATGCTCTTTTGCCATCAGAATGAACTTTTCATACAAAACAGAGGAGTGATTTTCTAAGTTTAGTAAGGTTTAATAAAAAAATACAGGGAAGGTTTTTTCCAAAGGGAATAAAGGCAAGAAAACTAACTAAAGTTAACTAAAATAGCAACTACAGATTACATTGGAAAACCTGAAATATTTGGAAATTTTTTAGATGAAAAGCCTATCTACGACTACAAATGATCTACCACAGGCTTGTCTTCTGCACCCTATTGAGATTAAGTTTTCCACCCCAAGATTTTGTTTCTTAAATAAATCTTTAAAAATGTGGGGGTGCTTGTCCATTTTCTACTGGAATGCAAGATTTCAGCTCGCATTGTTCTTAAATTGAACTAAATGACCCATGAATCGTTCAAGTAACCATGTGAGGGCATACTCCTAAAATATGCCCTTTTCTTCTGGTTTTACTTATCACTCTTGGTTTATCCAAGAAGATGCAGAACTAACTCTGCAAGTTTTAGCTATTCCTGGTTCTCACAGGCAGAGTCAACAAAAGTTTAAGTAAACATGTCAAACATCTCTCTGCAGTGTTTACTGCAGAATACACATTTTTTAAAAAAGACTTATCTTCATGTTAATAAAATTTACAACATCCAGTTCTTACCAACACCAGGCTTTTACAAGTATTTACTAACACCTGACTGGGTCTCCTGCGTCCTCCTAAGGAGAGCAGACCAAAGGAGAGGCACAGGCAGCTCTGTAAGGCTACACTAACCTATGTGCTTCTTCCCAGCTCAAGGAAGGATCATTACCTGCACCTCAGAGCAACTAACAAAGAAAAGCAAATTATTTATTTGTATTGGAAGGTACCAGAGACACACAGTTCAGAGAATAAAGAGTTACCCTCAACATTTTTCCCTACCTTTTTAATTTGACAAGCACTTAAGGGTAACAAGCACACAATTTGCTGTAGGACTAATCACAACCACTTAAATATTGGCCAGAACATAGTATCATTCAAGAAACTTACAAATATCAGAGTTAGTTCCTCTTTACCAAGGTGTATGAATTTTTCCCTTCCCCTAGAAACACTTCCACCTCCTCTGTCCTCATGGATTTCCCTGCTCCTTCTTCCCTTTCCTCACCCCCACTGTATTTTCTTATCCTTGGAATGTCTTCTCTGATTTCAGATCCACCTTTTTTTGGGGAGCAGCTTTCCCTGACTGCTCTGTATTTGACCTGCTAACTTGTGCTTCATGTTTATCCTTTGAAAGATTACCTTCCTCTTGGATCTCAGACTTCCTCCTGGAAATCCCAACAGATGTCTAGTCTTATCACCATCTCAACAACTAGAAACAAGTCCCGAATCTCACCTGCACCCAAAAGTTGTTTGTAGCAATGTAGTGATGCCCACACAGAAGAAAATGGTCCCAATCAACTGGCTGGTAGCCCACTGGTCAAATCCAACACACATGGCATCAGCTAGCAAAAAGGGCACTGCTATAGTTCCACTGAAACATGTTAAGTAATGCTGTGAAGAGATAAATTATTTGTTAACACTGCAGACAATATTAATAAGTAAATAAATTTATGACCATCTTTTCTTTTGCATTGGGTATTTTTGCTTTTGAGTTAGCTCTCACTTCCTGGTTCTAAGCATTTCTTCAAGTATTTTCCTTCCATGTTGAGCTACCACTAGCCTGTTGCTAATGATTGCTATTTCTGTAGGATAAACTAGGTTATTTACATAGTTACGCAGCAACTGTTCTTGAGGAGGAGGTATCTAGGTAACTGTGCTGAAAACAGCTTCTAACTCAGAAAAGCAGACAAATAACTCCATTCACTTTCAACCATGTGAAAAACCATTAGCTTACAAATGAACTAAGAGCTCACACAAACTAGGCTGCAAATAAACTCACAAGTACCAGAAACTAGGTGCTCATTAATTCTTTTTCAATCCAAATACATTAAGCAAATAAACAATCAAGAGTCACCATATTCAACAACGCAAATAAAAATATAATCCCTACAGAACTGCCCATCCTGGAGGAAAGGCAGAAATTCAAAAGGATGCTTGGGAAAGTATTTGATTGGGGATCTCAACATACTTTACAGATATTAACAAATTCTCAGCATTCCTGTGGGACAGATATTGTTACCATTCAAGACAGAAAGGGGATGAAATGAGCTGTTCCCTTCACACAAGCGAGTGGGTTGAGCTAGTAGTAGGGTCCAGCTCACCACTACAGTCCTACTCATAGCAGGAAGCACACGCTCTCCCTTCAAGGAGTGCAGAATTTGCCTGCCCTGCTTACTAGTGAGCCTACAGGTCCAGGATGATGCTGTCAAGCTTGTAGAATTGAAATGACTACAGTAGCAGCTTTAATAGTTGAGATTTCAGGATTAAACCATTCTCTCTCTCCAGCTTTAATTCCAGAGGTGCCAAATGTCACTTCCTAAAGCTCACCACTTAGCACTTGCTCACCTCTTTACTAGCAGCAGCTCAGAAGACTAAATATTGAAGGGAATCTCACAAATGTGTAAGCCAGCAAACAACAATATAGATCACTATCAACACAGTAATCTTCGTGAGCAACTTCAGAAGAAACTATCTCAATACTTTCTTCAAACACATGAGAGAGTGGGAAGAATAAAATTATCACATACACAAATGCAATGAACTACACAGAAAATGCTAAATAAGCTTTAAAAGTTGCAGAGAAAATATTATAGATGTTTTGAAACATACCTGTAACCCCAAAAATATGCAGAGATACCAAGGAGGAACGTCTTCAATAGTGTAAATCATGTCAGTTCTCTGTGCATCTAAACTGCCGCTGCTGTCCAGCGTCTCTGCCAAAGAGCTCTGTTTGGTAGGGAGGGTAGAAAGGTGGGGGAGGACACGAAGGACAACAGTAGGTTATTGTTACATATGAATAAACTGAATTTGAACTATCAGACAATTCCCAGATACTCCAAGGCTGGTATAATACTCCCAAGCAATACTGATACATTACATTTTTAGAGCCTTTTATCTCTTGACGACGAGCTCGTCTCCAGCTGTAGCTACAGAACTTGTACCAAACACGTTCACTTCTTTAAGTCATCCCCTGCTGATTTATACTAACACAACTCATGTTCCATTTATTATATAACCAATCTGGCAGCCAAAAGGTGCCAAAAAAATGGGATTATCATGACAGAACTGTTTATTAAAAAAAAAAAAGAAAGGAAGAATTGGAACAAAGTAGAAAAGTCAACAATATCTGTTTTCAAGGCAGAATGGCCATCCTTGCATAAGAGACCAAAATTGCAGGCAAGAAAGTTCCTCATTATGGTAATTGCTTCCCCACTTAATTCTTACTCAACTTCAGTCTTGGTAAACTTTTATCCACAAGATTTATTGTTTTTGCTTCCACTCAACGTTCAAGCAGTCAAGAAAAATGTTCATCACTATGAGTGAATGCATCCACAGTCAATTTAGAGCGGTCAACCGGACTTTCTCCAAACCTACAGGAATTTAAGCGAGACCACACTCTGGCCTACCATGTGTCCTAATTTGCAGAGAGCTAAAAGACAACTGACCACACATATACATGCATCAAAATCCCTGCAGATTTTCCATTAAAACAAGATTCAGCTCAATTATTTCTTCTTATTTCCTTCAAGCTCTCTGGTTTTGAAATTCCTAAGAACAAAACCACAATGCTCCAAAGCCCAAATACCAACAACAAAAGCAGGAGGAAGTATCAGATTTTATAATTTCGGCTCAACTATCCAAAAAAATACCTTATATAACTACTGTTCTGACCTAATCCACACTAGAACATAACAAACTCATGTGAAGTAGCCTTACACAAAGTCTGGGAACTTTGCCAGGCTCATGATTTTGTCTTAAATGGTCTTTACTTCTTCAGAAATCACAACACATCCACCGATCATGCTCAGATAATTTCCATCTGGTTTATCATCTACAAGGACAGGGAAGCCAAACTGACCTGTGGTACTTCCTTCTTACCTCCAATTTCTGCTGGTAAAACAAATGTCACTGGACTAATTCAGATTCAGGGAGCGTGAATGACCACACCGCTATGGGAAGGTTGAGGGTATTACAATGGAAAAGTAAAATACAGAAATATTAATTTCAGAAGGCTCTTTTAAACAACATTAAGCACCGAGCAATCTGCTCACCAGGGTTAATTTAAAGAAGGTCCATGTCCTAATCAGAGGAATAAGGGAAACTGTTCACTGCACAACTCATCTTGCCAATTTGCAGCACCAATATCATTTTTTTCATTGACTGAAAAATGAAAGACTGGTCTCCTGACCTGATTCTCTAAAAAACAACAAATAAAGAAAATCAGGAACTTGAGTTTGAGAGTTTCACCTCATACTGGAAGGAGAGCACTGAGCAGCAGTAAACCTGTACACAACTTGTCTCTAACTGGAACTTGGGAAAAAAAAATTGTACATCCTGATGCCAATGTGGGTCCAGGTCAGGGCATGAAGAGGCTGACACACAAAGAGGCAGAAGGAGGAAGACTCACCAGCCAACCCAGTTGTGGACAAACAGCGGGACATTTATTATCACTAGAGGCTGCTTCTAGAAACTTTCTCAGAAAAAACAAAGATTCACAGAGAAGCTCCTGTGACACTTTCAGTTGTTACACAGCAGTTTTGTTAACCTTTCCCCACAGACTACACAAACTCACACATGTATATATTCTATAAAAACACGTGTGTGTACAACGGCCTCACCTCTCCTCTATTTCACTGCAATACACGCTCCACCTGCGAACTTTGCTCACCAGTGATACTGCCTGTTTATTCAATATTTTGACTAAGAGGTCATCATGCACTGTCAGAGAGGCAAAGGTGACAAAAGAAGAGTAAGAATGGTTACAACATCTGCTCATGAGGTAGGAACACAAAGGTATCAGCAGAAATTAACTGTTTGCTTCATGAATCATGTCAACGTCAGCTTGCTGAAGCCACCCAAATAGCAGCACAGATTTAGGATAGCGGATAGCTGCCCACCTGACTGCAGTGTGAAAAGATAGACACAACACTACCACTGTGCACTGAGCAGCCTGCATTACTCCTTCAAAGGATGGACAGAAATGGCATTTCCAAATTTCATGATGATCCCATGCAGGATTACCAAGTTCTCTAAAAATCCGGTAGGTGATCTGTGCAGATTGGTGGGTCTGTTTTGGCCCCCGCCCTTTGAAAACCCATCTTTTGGCCTCTTTTCTAACTTTGCCAGACCAATATCCAGTAGCTACCTAAATGTTTCACTTGGTGACACTCATTTTTCTTCACAGGACTCATGAGGTTGCATCAAGTACCTTCCTTAACTTTCCCACCTGTCCATCTATCATACTACATTATATATATTCCCCATCTTCTTTTGGCAGTAAAAATCAGAAGTGATGACCTGTTTCTACCAGGAAGATCAAGACACATGCAAGTTTATAAGCTCTTTCAGAGCTTTTAATTTGTGACTACATTTATGTCTACATTTGTCTGCAAAGAATAAAAAGACCAGCAGGCACCAGGTCTAGGAACAAGTCAACTCATCCACAGCACGCAGAAAGCTCTCTTTGGGCACAGAGAGATTTAAGCTAACCAATTTAAGCTCTTGTTTAGAAAGTGAAGTTTATAGGTCTTCTAACAAAAGTATTCCAAACTCTAAGGCATCATTGTCATAGCAATGTCTGTCCTCCACAGCAAAGTGGTTGGATTAAAAAAAAAAAGAGGAATATCCAAGATACTCCTCATTCCTTCCAGAAGCCAGACTTGCTCTGCTTTGGAAGAGGAAGCTTTGACCTTCGTCAAACCTGTAGCAGACAATGGCCAAAGGGAACCAAGACTGAAAAATGAGGAATTTGAGAACTAGGGTGAGGTCTGGCTACCCTGCTCTAAGTCACTGGGTAGTCACTGGCCCTTTCACATCTCGAGCGTGTGCCTGCTGGTTTAATGCACTGACTATGTGCAGGTGCTTGCCAGGTATGCCAGAGTTTGCCGCAGGGAACTGCTGGGAACGAACTGCACCTTTTGGAATGAGATACCGATCAGAGACTAATTCTGTTTTTTAATTTATTTTTAAATGGCCAAAGGTGAGACAACACAAAACTGAAAAAAAAATTAAAGCACAGATTAAGTATAAACACGGGGTGAAATGAGAGAGAGAGAGAGAGAGAAAAGTGGAGGAAAAATGTTGGGGAAAAAAAACCCCAAAACACAACAAATCCACCCCAAAGTCCAAAGAAGTAAACACCAAGAACAGTGCAAGATGAAGGCTCTGTTATCCAGTACGACTGGGAAGGACTGAAAGAAAAATGATTACTAGCAGGGAGTAAGGTCTTTAGAGAAATACATTAAATAAAAAGCTAACAACATGTGCAAATTATTTCTATTGAGCAGTAAGCAACATAGTATTGTTTATTTTATAGGGATGCAGCAATACAGTTATTTCTCATCTGGGCTAATAGATTATTGTTTCAGATAACAAATATTGTGAGACAATGTAAGCACTGGGCATCCTCCCGCAATTAAGTACATTTCAGTCTTTGTTAAAGGCTTTTTATTCAAGATCTTTCCTTTGTGTTTTTTGGTGAATGATCTCTCAAGAGGAAGGGAAAGCCAAGAACAAACATGCTTCATGCACACATTTATTTTAAGTCAAAAGCAGGAGGTTTGCCCAGATTACCAGAAATACTATCTTAATACACGAAGCTGTTAATTGCTACAGCCTCTCCTTTCACTGCACATTCATTGTAAGCCACAGCAAAGCTAAGCAGATCTGGCTGATTAAAAGCTCATGGTCTCTTTAAGGTGAATTATCATCTATTATTTACAGTTCTGATCACACGGATCAAGTGGAAGGGAGAAAAATATTCGCTTGGTAAAAACAGGCCATGAAGACATGCTTTAATGTCTAGAGATCGCTAATCTCTGTTGCACAATTTCACCCCAACACCTTTTGCTCAAGGCTTTTATCAGATTGTCTCTCTCCAAGCTAGTCTGAGCATGCTCCAAAAATCACAGACATTTGCATGTCAACAGTTGCCAAAATTTGTCCACTAGAATATCAGTTTGATCAAGATGGTAGTAGAGATGTATTCGAGACATACACGCAGACTACCTGTAAGGAGCAGAGTATACGAAGGCGCATCATGGCATTCATAACACTCTTCTACAACATAACACTACAAGACCTCTGTCAGAATCACCTGTTCAAAGTACATTTTAAATCTGAAATTTAGAAGTGAATTTTGACATCTGAGTTAGAAAACCTTAACTACACCCTTTGATATCATCCTTGCCCCAGCAGAAGTTACAGCCTCAAAGAAATGAGCATCATGATGCTGCTGCTTGGAACCAAGAGAGTTTTGTTCTTGTTTTAATTAGGACACTTGAAAAATTTGGTCAAATGGAGGCTTTTCGGAGATAAGGATTAACCACAAAGCCAATTAGATATGGACATTTCAGAAAAAGGTGCTGTTCAGATTTACTGTAATCCTCTTTCTTATTTTAAACAAAAGCTCAGATTGACAATGTTTCTGCTTGCAAGATCATTATTGAACAGGGTTGAGGAATGACAGAACTGAGAAAAATCTGGAAAAATCACAATCAAATTGGTCTCAAGTCAGTCTTTCTGAATAGCCAAGACACAATCATTATTATCCTAAGGAAAAATTTTCAAGAGTTTTTATGAAAAATCTGAACTTCGTTCACAAAGCTGTTGCTAAATAATTATAAGCAGCCCCTTACTTGAGAGGATTAGAAAAATTAAGTTTATGAGGTTGGAGCTTGAAAGAAGTCAGGAAAGATAGTGGGAAAGATCCCACTTTTGAAGGTGCTCAACACAATCAGTTTACTTGAGTAAATATAGAAAAAGTCAACAACTGAGGAACAACAGAATGACCTTACCAGGGAAATCATGCAAAAGGCCAGTGGAAACGAAGAAATAAAAAAATTGCATATTCTGAATTTTAGTGCCAGGTCAAAGTGCGTTAACTGCTTCTAACATTTGCTGAGTCATTCCCTGTGTTCTGCAACTAAAATGTGTGACCAGAAGTCATGAGGACAGAACTCCCCCAAGCCTGATGCAAATCTGCAATTCAGCATGTTCCATTAGAGAAAGACAATCTCACAGCCAAGTAAAATGAGTGTGGACAAATAACAGACCTAAAAAAGGAAGAATAAGTTCTCCCCTGGAAGGAAACCACTACACACCTTTTCTGCTATGCCATTTTCTGTAGTATAGATGGCCATCAACTCTGTGTCTTCTGTATCCTGATCACCACTGGATGTTGCTCCACCATTTATCACAACCTTAAAAAGAAAACAAAAAAAGAAACACAAGGTCTTAAAATAAAAATTTTTGCTGCAATCGTACCTTATGTCATTCTGTTTTCTCCCTTGGCACTTGACATCTGCCTTTGACATTCTGTCAGAAAACATTCTGTGCATGGCAAGCAATCATTTCTGTAACAGCAGGTCTAGGAATATACAGAAACTTGAAAGACATCACACACAGCTCCTCAAAGTCCGGAGAGTGTCAGCTGAGGGTGGGGGAAAACCAGCAGCAGACGAAGTGGAAGACTTCTTAAGAGGCAGACATGCACAACATGATACAACTGAAAATCTGAATAAGTAAAAGATGAGAAGCAAATGTTAAGGGAGTGGAACATCTCCCTGCTGAGGAAAGGCTGAGGGAGCTGGGGCTCTTTAGCTTGGAGAAGAGGAGACTGAGGGGTGACCTCATTATTGTTTATAAATATGTAAAGGGTGAATGTCAGGAGGATGGAGCCAGGCTCTTCTCAGTGATGCCCAATGGTAGGATAAGGGGCAATGGGTGTGAGCTGGAACACAGGAGGTTCTGCTTCAACTGGAGAAGAAACTTCTTTCCAGTGAGGGTGCCAGAGCCCTGGGACAGGCTGCCCAGGGAGGGTGTGGAGTCTCCTTCTCTGGAGACATTCAAAACCCGCCTGGATGCCTTCCTGTGTGATCTCATTGAGGTTCCTGCTCTGGCAGGGGGGTTGGACTGGATGATCTTTCGAGGTCCCTTCCAACCCCTGACATCCTGTGATTCTGTGTGATTCTGTTGCCTGCTACTCTTAGAGAAGCAACTCAGGTGCGTTCTGCAGTGGGACAGTTAATTGTTCTACTCATGAACTGCCTGGGGAATCGCCAGTCCTGTGAACAGTGCTGCTCTGGAGAGCACAGGTGAAATAACTACAGACAACACAACTGATCACGTTTACATATAAACAATAACAAGTGGCAAAAGACGTTTTACTACTTGTGGAAATACAGGTTTTATACAACATGAGTAGAATAAAGCATTATTCACTGATTCACACTGAGCTGAGTTATGGAGCACCTGAAGGTGTTACTTACAGGCAGGGTGAAAAAGGTGGGATGTTTAGATTCATCCTCATATTTGCCTTCTGTTGAGCCTCCCGCCTCCACCGATTTCGAAGTGGTATTCTTACCAATCCCCATCGTTTCCAGAATGTCAAGGACTTGCATACAGCACTCAAGCAGACGCTTCTGGGATGACAGACCAGGTACTACAGATGATTTCTTATTTAAACAGCAGCAGCACCTCCAGGAACCACAAAAGTGCTCAGTAACCCAGCTGGGACATTAGGATTGCTTTTTTAAGTATCGTTGGCATCAATGGCACCTGGAATCAAAGAGACAAATTCATGTTTTTCTTGTTTACGTAAGATATATGTACAAATACATGTGCTCCACAGCCTTAGTTCCCTTTCACGCTCATGACCCACCAACTCTTACAATTCCTTTTTGTTTTGGTAATTAGCAGATTATAATTTAGAGATAGAGCTGATGGTATTTTATATTTTCAGGACAAGAATATTGAGATTATTCTCTTATTTTTCTCTTGCTGTCTTCAATTATTAATACTATATTTAAACTTTGGTTTTGTTTCAATTTCACAGACATTTCTGTAGAATTTTTTGGGAACGAAGTACGCCTGTACTCTGGCTGTGCAGTGACGTAGAACAGCTTGCTATTGAACATCCACTGCAAACAACACTTGGGCCTCTTCAAGGAGTGTAAATGTGTAGACCTACTCACAAGTTCACCTCTGTATAACAAAATCCTTCCTTTTAAAACAACTTATTTTTAAATAAAAAGCATCTAGGAAGCTTAGACTAGATGGACAGGGAAGCACACCTGACTTTCAGTGAGTCGATTTGAGACAGACAGAAACACCCTTCTGCTGAACACCCTTACCCAAAATTATCCCAGTTGTGCCAGGGATCTTCAAAGTAATCAGCTGGATGATGCTGAAGCAACTGCTTCAGGATAAAAATGCACATTTTAATTACTATCACTACTGTTTTGGCACAGGAACAGGAAAGATTGTACAGTTTACTGATTCCTTTTTGTTTTCCCAGATGGGTCACTACAGTAGTTTTCCCACATTTGCTCCTTAAATTAGACCTGCCAGTCCACGGTCATCCACACATTTGCCATTTCCAAAACTAAGGAACATGAATTAACTTATTTGAACTTAAATTTCCCACAGGACAGCAAAGAAAATTCTGCAACAAACCAAGTTTTGCAACGTGTGGTTACTAAGCTTAAAAAAAAAAGAAAAAGAAAGTGGAGCCGCAGACAGCTGCGGATGAAATGAGCTAAGCTACAAACGAAAGTACATGATAGAACCTGAAAAATGGCCTTTTCAAAATGATATCGAGTTAAATTTTCTGCAAAACCCAGAACACAATCAAGCAGCAAAACCCACTGCACGTTGGCATTACTTCAAAAGCAAGTTAATGACATTTTCAACTTAATTGTTAGAGGTGGAAACGCAGCTAATGGACATTCAAAAAACACAGTTATGTATATATTAGAAAGCAAAAAGATAGGGTTTGGGTTTTTTCTTAAGCCTTTCTTCCAAAGTGCTGCTCAGGAAAATGCCAGCAGCTTGAATGTCTACTGTAATCGCAATAATAATGCAACCTGACAAAGGCCCTTCTGCCAGGGGCAATTTAGGACTGAAAAATTACAGAGTACTAATACTGTAGAACCTCTTAGTAGCTGTTAATTGCCCATTTGCTAGAAAATTCTGGTTACTTCAGGCAAAAGATATTTATCTTTCGAAGCAATGTAACTTTTCAAAAGGGAAAATATTCGTACATAAGAAATACTACTGGGCACCAAGATACCTTTGAAGCACTCCTAATTAAATAAAAATGGAATGGAAAGTAGTGCCTTCAAATAAGGACTTAATTAAATATTTACTTTAAGAAACAAGTCTAAGATAGCGTAATTAATTTTTTCTCACTTGAACTTAAGACTAAAGAAGACTCGTTCAAGTACTCACCATCACGCTGTTCTGAAAAAAACCAAAGGATTCCTGTTCTTACACTAACCAGAGACTTCCCCTTCAAAAGTGCAAACGTCCAGCCACGAACAGCAGCTTTAAATGAGTTTGTCTGTGCACAGATAATGGCGATGCCTCCTCAAAGCTTTACAGGAACGTTTGTCCCAAAGCTGCCCATGCAGGTCTGAGAGGTGACGTGAACAGGTTAGAGAGGAGGAAGAGACAGGTACTAGTTAAAGGTTTGGGAGGCAGTGGGGTGTCTGGGATAGTTTGTTTTGGGGGTTTTTTTGGTGGTTTGGGGGAGGTTTTTTGAGGGTTTTTGTTTGCTTTTACTGTAGAGGTATGAAGGATTCTTTTCAAGCATACAAAAAGAAAAAAAGAAAAAAGAAAATAATTTGTCTTTTTCTATCAATGCAGACATATTTTATTCTCCAAGAAAATCAGCAATGGAGACAGGCGTAGTTTACTCTGGCAGCTTTATCATCTCAGATTGGAAAGGAAAAGGGAAAGGGCAGAATTACACCTCTCTTAACAAACGCAGCCCTGCCAATGAAACACCAGCGTAAGAGTTACACCAGCAGGAACCCTGCCATTCAGGAGATCTGGTTTAAGGTATTCTGGCACAGTAAGCTTCTTAGTTAGCATTAACTAGCATCTCCACTGATGCAAAAGAAAAGCCCATCTAATCCTCTTTTACTTTGCACTGCAAAACAGTAAGTCTGCTATCTTCTCAACTAAGATGTGATCATTTCTCGGGAATTGTTCTTGAGAATTACATCGGGGAGCACCCATAACCTGCGTCTTGTATAAATTCTTGAGCGTTGAAACACAAGAGCTAGAACAACAGCGCTTGGATGAGGGTTAGAATCATAGAATCACAGAACGGTTTGGG